>NC_137217.1:18772130-18774630 GCF_949987685.1 Ammodytes marinus | reverse complement strand
CTGAGTTTTGTTGGGACGTTGTTGAGATATTGACAGATTGAGTTCATCATTGATCAAATATAACATTGTTTTCCACCATTATTTATTAGACCTACAGTGTATTATGTACACATATAAATGCATTCATCTTTACCTGCATTTATTTACTGTATTCTACTATTTAGTTTTCATGAGTTAAATAAAGGGGCAATGCAAAACTATATTGCAATGTGTGGAATATTTAGAGATGGGACTTTTTAGTATTAAACGACTCCCCAAATCCCCTGTGTTTGTAGATTTAGTTTTTTAAAGAAAACACTTAACGGAGGCTAAGAGCAAAGAGAAAGACTCACTTCTTCTTTTTAGACATTTCTCAATTTCAATGTTTATTTAATCAGCCAAGTTCACAGGAAACCCATTTTCTTTTTGAAGAGAAAGCCTTGGGGAAGAATTTTAAATTGAGTGACGGTCTTCTTCAGGGATCCCACTCAAAATTGCATATTTATTGTTTCTGTTTTAATTAGGAGGTTAATGTGCATCCAGTGTAGGGTAGATTCTGAGTAGACTGGCAAAATGTAATAATGCTCAGTGGATTTTCTATTACTCATTTGATTCATTCTTTCTTCTAGGACTCCAGCTGTGCACCAGTAAAAAGATTGAGAACGCTGTCCCATTACATGTAGGAACAATCTTAAAGTCGGGAGACTAATATCCGTTATTAATTTTTTTTTTAACACACGCATAAAAGAGAGATGAAAAGTATTCAATAACCCTGTCATTTTAGATCAATATATCATATCTATGTATATAATGAAAATATTAAAAACATGTAGAGTGCAGCAGAGGTTTAACACTTTCTTGTCTTTTTTTTCATAGTAGGTCATGTAACTTCATACAGTAGGCACAGTAGACAGACAGACGCTTGTAAATAATCCTCAGATTTTTATTCATACATTCAGTTTACTCTAATTCTGCCGGCTCATTGTTGTGTCTGTTGCAGGCGGTGTGGCTTATGTATATTAATGACTTCAATCTGCATAATCAGATGCAGTGTTATCATGATGATAAAGGAAAGGCCTACAGTATATTGTATCTCTTCCAAGACCTAGAAAAGAACAAAGGTTACTGTACCGTCGAGATCCCTCTTTGGATCTACAGTTGTGAGCCATGAAAGGCAGAAGCACCTACATTATTGTTTATAAGTTGTGTTTGAGCTGGGCTACACTGTATGAACATGAACCAAAATACACACATTAACAGTATACTGTAGTATATATTGAGGAACAGTTGCACAATTTAAAGAGTTTGTGCACCAGTCAAACTTTTCTATGTCAAGGAATAGTTACAATCATATGAAAAAGTTTGGGAACCCCTCTCAGCCGGCATTATAATTGACTCTGCTTTCACACAAAAAATATAAAAGTGGTATGTCTTTAATTTACCAGGAACAGCTAAGTACTGGGATGTTTTCCAAACAAAGATTTTTTGAAAAGCAGTATTTGGTTGTATGAAATAAAATAAAATGTGAAAAACTGGCTGTGCAAAAATATGGGAACCCTTGTGGTTTTGTTGATTTTAATGCCTGTAACAGCATGTAAAACTGATGATTTTAAACACAAAGTTGGTTGGATTATGTTGTTAAGCCTTGAACCTCATAGAATTGTCTGTTTAATCATGAGAAAATGTATTTTAGGTGCCTAAATGCAAGTTGCACTTCTCTTTGACTCTCTGCTGAAGTGAGACAGAATGGGATCATCAAAACAGCTCCCAAAAGATCTTAAAAACAAAGATTATTCATTGTCATGGTTTAGGGGAAGGCTACAAGAAGCTTTCCCAAAGGTTTCAATTGTCAATTTCTACTGTAAGGAACGTTGTCAGGGAATGGAAGGACACAGGCACAGTTGCAGTTAAACCCAGGTCTAGCAGACCAAGAAAAGTACAAGAGCGGCATATGCGGCGGATTGTGAGAATGGTTGCACACAACCCAAAGATCACCTCCAAAGACCTGCAAGAACATCTGGCTGCAGATTGTGTATCTGTACATGGTTCAACAAATCAGTGCAATTTGCACCAAAACATCTGTATGGCCGGGTGATGAGAAGGAAGCCCTTTCTGTGCCCACGCCACAGATATAGTTGCATGGAGTATGCAAAAGCTCATTTAGATAAGCCAGCTTCATATTGGAAGAAAATGCTTTGGACTGATGAGACAAAAATTAAGTTATTTGGTCTTTATAAAAAGCAGATGTTTTGGTGCAAATTGCGCTGAATTGTTGAACGATGTACAGATGCACCATCTGCAGCCAGATGTTCTTGCAGGTCTTTGGAGGTGATCTGTGGGTTGTGTGCAACCATTCTCACAATCCTCCACCTATGCCGCTCCTGTTTTTTTCTTGGTCTGCCATGCCCGGGTTTAACTGCCACTATGCCTGTGTCCTTCCATTTCCTGACAACGTTCCCTACAGTCGAAATTGACAATTGAAACCTTTGGGAAAGCTTCTTGTAGCCTTCGGCCTAAACCA
>NC_137217.1:18764630-18769630 GCF_949987685.1 Ammodytes marinus | reverse complement strand
ATCTATTCTTCATATGGACGTAACAACATACAACTGTTTCACTATATATGTTTTCAAAGGGTGATCGACCATCGGACGGATCCTTTTTATCGGTATCAATCCTATTCATGCTACAGTATTGATGCTCAGAACAAGGTGCCCTATTGGTTGGGTCGATACATAAAGTATCAATGCACCTACTGTGACCCCTAGCTCACTCCTTACACAGTCTGTCTGTATTGTTGACAAACAATACAGGTGGATCCCATGGAAGCGCTCCATCCATCCCTCTCTTTCTCTACCTTTCTTTCCTTCCATCTCTCCATCCTCGTCTAATCCCAAACTCCCGTTTTCAAACATAAAGTGTCTTTCGAAGGGTCCCCTGAGCAGTGCAAACCTGTAATCTTTTGTTTACAGACGCCAACCCACTTCCTCTCTGCGCCATTTCTGTTCCGTTGATGGACTGTCCGGCCAGTTAATCAGCAGACCCAGTCCTTTCCTGAGGTCACCGTGGCTGTGGGGACATCTGCTCTTGACCTTTTCATCAATGACCTTTCCTCTCGCCAAGGGGCCAAGGGGTCATTAGACATATCCCAGTTTCATTACAACTGTCCCCAGAGATCAACTCCTGAGGTCAAGGCTGCTCCTGGAGGTCAGGGGTGAAAGGTGCTTGCTCTGTCATCAATAACAAAGTAAGTTCTATTGTTGTCTACAAGTAGTGGCAGGCAGAGACAGAGATGGGAGGGTGGGTGGGTGGGGGGGTGTTCCTTTGTTTGTTTGAATGTGACAAGTCTTTGAAACACAGAGTACATTACGCACTACAGCTGCACTATGTGTTGCCCTTTTCGCTGTTGACTGTTCCACTCGGCTCAAGATGAAAGTTCACCTTGTGGTGTTCAGTCAGACGTGGTGTCTTTTTCATGCGTCGGGTACGGGCTTAGCTGATCCAGTCCACAGGTTTCTTGTTTTTTTTCCGAAAACAAACAAACACACACACACACACACACACACACACACACACACACACACACACACACACACACACACACACACACACACGTATAATATTCTTGGGTACGTACAACCATCTGTACGGTCTGGATCACTCGCTTTCCCAGCTGCCACGTGTTTTTTGTTTTGTTTTTTTCTTTCAATAAATGTCGTCCCAAATTGAACATCTCAGAGTCTGGATTTGCCTTTCTGCTGCTGTTAGAAAACGCTGATGCATGAAGGTTTTTTGATCTCAGTTATCCGATTGTCATGAGAATCCATGACACAGTCAGCTCTTCATGTTCGCTCTACAAACAGGAATCAGAGCTTGCATTCAAACGGCGTACGATTCCTGTCTCCTGGTTTTTTCCCCCTACTATTTCAGAGTTTCATCATACAGTAGATGACAAACTAATATTGCATATGGAACACTTTTGGAGTGGCCTTTCATATTGTGGACGGGGGCCTCTATCACCTGCCCGCCTGTCACAATCTGCTTTGTTTGTTTTGTCTTTTCTCTCTCATTCAACTTTTCCCCTCCCTCTGTTTCATTCTCACCTTTGTATCCTCAAACTCTGATTGTTACCCCCCCCCCCCTCCCATCCCCTCCCACTCCCCCTCTGTGTAACCTTGCGGGGTAAAGCTCCATTGACATCTGCTTCATAAGTATTCAGGACTCAGCGCCTTTGACATTAATCAGCCTACAGTACATTATCTACCCACTCCTTCCTCTCCTGCTCCTCCTCTCATCCCTATCGCCCCTCTCTTAACCCCCACCCATTCCCTCTCTCTCTCTTTCTCTCTGCTGTCCTCTCCTCCCCTCCTATCAATGCGTCTCAGCTTTCCATTCACTGTTTTCTTATCATGGTGTAATAACCACAAGAGAGAAAAAAAGAGCATTACTAAGTATGTTATGTTGCCTATACCTGAACGTCTGGCTATCGAGATACATTGTTTATCTGTTTACCTGCCAGTCTGCAAAGTACGAGAGCAACTTTATTATAGCACACACAATACAGCAAGGTCAAGTCAGTGCCAAAGATTAGAAGAGATGAAAAAAAAGAGGAAGTGTTCGACCAAACAACAATGAAAAGATACAGACAAAGCAAATATTTATCTCCTTTTTGGCATAGACGTCTCTGGTTTGTCTTAATCACCACTTGCCAGATGTACAGTATATCCACATTATAAACTGTAGTAGATTGGTGCAGCCTACCCCTGTCTCTTGCTCCTCGTACTATATAGGAACAACATGCCATGACCCTATGCAGGATAAGTGAGTTCCGCAAATTGGATGGAAACTTTTGCTTCACGAATGGCGGAGGAATGTATGACAGAAGAATCCATTGTAATTTTTCTACGGAAGAGAGCGAAGCCCTTCTCGGCTGTTGTATTTTACCAGAATGTCCCCCCCGGGCCGGGCCCAGCAGCAGACCCGGGTTCGATTCCCGCCCGCGGTCTATCTCCGCATGTCATTCCCCTCTGTGCCCCATTTCACCTCTGTCTCTCTGCACTGTCAATAAAGCATAAAAATGCTTTCTTTGTTGAAATGGGTAATGTAATATGGTAGTTTTGCGATTGTAGAGATAAATAATGTTTTAACCACAAAGACAACACAACCAATGAGGCATGATTTCTTGCTGGGGTGTTCAGACTGAAAACAAAAATATGACCAAGAGGGCCAGTTTGAATAATAGATCAGTGTGTTTGAAGCTAATCAGAAATAATGTTCACTTGAAACTAACTACCTTGGAATGTAGATAACTATAAGATACATTTCCTTACCTGTGCTTTATGGTATTTTTTGCCATTCTCACTAAAGTCCCGGTTTGTGGGTAGAGATACATAACTGCAGGAGGTAACACTTTACAATAAGGTACACAAAAAAAGAGTAGTTACCCTTTTAAAAAGGTTAGTTACCCTTTTGAAAAGAGTAGTTACCCTTTTCAAAAAGAGTAGTTACCCTTTTCGAAAAGAGTAGTTACCCTTTTTGAAAAGAGTAGTTACCCTTTTCAAAAAGAGTAGTTACACTTTTGAAAAGAGTAGTTACCCTTTTGAAAAGAGTAGTTACCCTTTTCAAAAAGAGTAGTTACCCTTTTCGAAAAGAGTAGTTACCCTTTTTGAAAAGAGTAGTTACCCTTTTCAAAAAGAGTAGTTACACTTTTGAAAAGAGTAGTTACCCTTTTGAAAAGAGTAGTTACCCTTTTCAAAAAGAGTAGTTACCCTTTTCAAAAAGAGTAGTTACCCTTTTCGAAAAGAGTAGTTACCCTTTTTGAAAAGAGTAGTTACCCTTTTCAAAAAGAGTAGTTACACTTTTGAAAAGAGTAGTTACCCTTTTGAAAAGAGTAGTTACCCTTTTCAAAAAGAGTAGTTACCCTTTTCGAAAAGAGTAGTTACCCTTTTTGAAAAGAGTAGTTACCCTTTTTGAAAAGAGTAGTTACACTTTTGAAAAGAGTAGTTACCCTTTTGAAAAGAGTAGTTACCCTTTTCAAAAAGAGTAGTTACACTTTTGAAAAGAGTAGTTACCCTTTTGAAAAGAGTAGTTACCCTTTTCGAAAAGAGTAGTTACCCTTTTGAAAAGAGTAGTTACCCTTTTCAAAAAGAGTAGTTACCCTTTTTGAAAAGAGTAGTTACCCTTTTGAAAAGAGTAGTTACACTTTTGAAAAGAGTAGTTACCCTTTTGAAAAGAGTAGTTACCCTTTTCAAAAAGAGTAGTTACCCTTTTTGAAAAGAGTAGTTACCCTTTTTGAAAAGAGTAGTTACCCTTTTAAAAAGGTTAGTTACCCTTTTGAAAAGAGTAGTTACCCTTTTGAAAAGGTTAGTTACCCCTTTGAAAAGGTACGTTTTTGAATTTTCTCCATCCACTTAGAATGGGGCTGTGGAGTCATTTTTGGAAAATAACATTTCAGATCCACATACATATTTTCATATATTTTCATATTTTCGGGGTCCTGGGGCCCATTCCAGAGGAGGTAATTTCAAACTCCTGAAAAAGTTGAACATTTTGAAAGTTATTAGAGGAAAAGCATTCTCAAACTCTCGACTTAGGCAAATTTCACTTAGTTCAAAAGGGTAACTACTCTTTTCAAAAGGGTAAATACTCTTTTTGAAAAGGGTAACTACTCTTTTCAAAAGAGTAACTACTCTTTTCAAAAGGGTAACTACTCTTTTCAAAAAGGGTAACTACTCTTTTTGAAAAGGGTAACTACTCTTTTCAAAAGGGTAACTACTCTTTTCAAAAGTGTAACTAACCTTTTCAAAAGGGTAACTACTCTTTTCAAAAAGGGTAACTACTCTTTTCGAAAAGGGTAACTACTCTTTTTGAAAAGGGTAACTACTCTTTTCAAAAGGTTAACTAACCTTTTCAAAAGGGTTAGTTACCCTTTTCAAAAAGAGTAGTTACCCTTTTGAAAAGGTTAGTTACCCTTTTGAACTAAGTGAAATTTGCCTAAGTCGAGAGTTTGAGAATGCTTTTCCTCTAATAACTTTCAAAATGTTCAACTTTTTCAGGAGTTTGAAATTACCTCCTCTGGAATGGGCCCCAGGACCCCGAAAATATGAAAATATATGAAAATATGTATGTGGATCTGAAATGTTATTTTCCAAAAATGACTCCACAGCCCCATTCTAAGTGGATGGAGAAAATTCAAAAACGTACCTTTTCAAAAGGGTAACTAACCTTTTCAAAAGGGTAACTACTCTTTTTGAAAAGGGTAACTACTCTTTTCAAAAGTGTAACTACTCTTTTTGAAAAGGGTAACTACTCTTTTCAAAAAGGGTAACTACTCTTTTCGAAAAGGGTAACTACTCTTTTTGAAAAGGGTAACTACTCTTTTCAAAAGGGTAACTACTCTTTTCAAAAGTGTAACTACTCTTTTTGAAAAGGGTAACTACTCTTTTGAAAAGGGTAACTACTCTTTTCAAAAGGGTAACTACTCTTTTCAAAAAGGGTAACTACTCTTTTTGAAAAGGGTAACTACTCTTTTCAAAAGGGTAACTACTCTTTTCAAAAGTGTAACTAACCTTTTCAA
>NC_137217.1:18542130-18759630 GCF_949987685.1 Ammodytes marinus | reverse complement strand
CTAGAACTGTCAATAAGTAGAAAGACAAGTTGGAGCACAGACAATAAAAAGGGAAAAGGAGAAAATATTAAAGTAAAAGCTGAATGAACAAAATAAGAGGAGAGATGCACAAAAGAGGTAGCCTGGTCCAACCAGACCATCGTACTTCATTTCATTTTTACAGAAGACTACTGAAGTGAAATGAAAATTGAGCGTAAGTAGGTAGGCGGGCGGAGCCAGGCTACAAAAGAGGAAGGAAAGTGGGAAAAAGACAAACATTACACAGCATGATTATACCTCTTGTATAATCATGCAGCTATTCAGTGGAGTCATAATCGGGCTGCAGGCTGTTCAGAACTTTACAGAATAACAGCAGGAGTTGAGAGGAGCTTCTAAAGCATCCATAGATACACACAGAGCAAGGTCCTGCCAGCTTCAGTGCTATCTTTAGCCACATTTTTCAAAAGTGGCATACCACTCAATATTGAGATTTCCTATGACACAGGGAGGTGGAATCAGGATTTATGAACGTGCACATTAAACTGCATACAGTATATTCCTGAGCTGGTGTTGTGGTGCTAAGGAGGTGGGTCCAGAGCTGTCATATTACAGTCTTAAATGATAAAAGGAACAAGTAGGAAGAGAGAGACGGACACGTTGGGTGAATCTCAATACAGGGGTTGCGGTCTATGAAGGCTGCATTTGAAGACTGATTGCGTCATAGCGGCGCGCAAAGGTTGTTCCATTTGCAAGGCTCCTTGCAAGGCTCCTCATATGCGGCCGAGAAATGCAGCCTTCGTTTCACGGTTTTTGATGGCTGCATCAGATGTATCCTTCGCGGCCCAACATATCCCAAGATTCATTGCGTTTTTTCAGAGATGGCATAAAATAAAATAAAAAGTAACAAAACAGCAACGTGTTGCTCCACCTTCTTAACTTTTAATCTATTTGGTGAATCCATAGGTCTTGCATTCCTGAATATACAACTTGATTGCAGTCTGTGTGTGTGCGTGTGTGTGTGTGTGTGTGTGTGTGTGTGTGTGTGTGTGTGTGTGTGTGTTTGTGTATGTGTTTGCATGCACGCCCATGTTCAGGGGGACTTTTCATTTGTGCCAGAAAGCCGACGTTATGTTGATGTCATTTATTAATCACACAGACATCTGAAAACTGAAGATGTTTGTGTCCTCTCGTACACTGAACAAAGCAGACGAAGTTTCTACTCCTGTTGCTTCCGACAGCAACTGCCACCCGCGACACAGACACGTGGCCGTTAGCACAGCGAGGACAGGCTGCTGCAGGGGCTCGGGTACAGCAGCTGAGAGGGGTCGAATGGGTTTTTATTAAGTGTTAAATTGAAGGATTATTCCAGAACTTTAAAAAAGTTGACATTTTTCAAGAAACCAGAAATGTAGCTATGTAGAATATGTAGAAAAAAAACATGCTTATATTTTTAGGTGCTCGGGCACATCACCTGTCATAGTTCTACATACAACATATAATGTTAAAAGACAGCAAAGGTAGTTATCTCGGTCACTGCAATTGTTTGTAAAGTTTTATCTTCATGAAATTGTCCAGGTTTATTCATTTTATTTGTCTTGGTTTATTTATTTTTAACTTTCATATTTGTGTCCCTGATCTGGTATAATATGTTAATTACTGCTTTTAATGATGCCATAGATTACCATGTTACAATGACACAGGGGGGCTTACAGCTGAGACAAGGGACAGTTGTGTGTGTGTGTGTGAGAGAGAGAGTGTGTGCGCTTCTCAGTCACCTCCCAAGGAGTTTAAAATCCCTGCCATTAGAAGTGCAATATAAGTATGTGTATGTGTGTAAGTGTGTATGAAAAAAAAAAGTCCAGTGTAATTGCCCTGTCTATCCACATCCGCCCACAGCACCATGTGGGACCCCGGCTAAAGTGGCTGCCACTGCTTTAGAAATAGCCATCTAAATGGCTAAGGGGGAGTTGTGAAATACCCCCATTGTCTCGACAGTCACATAGCTTGGCCTTCAGAGACACATTTACTCACTCCAACAAATAGAGGGCAATGACGTTTATTTCTTTGTGCACATTTGTTTGAAATTTCAGAAGAAAATGCATTGTGGAGAGTCGAAGTTGAAGTTTTTTCGGAGTGACGTGATTAGAGTGCCTACTTTGCACGGTAGACCTTTCGTGTAATCCCCCAGAAATCCCAAAAGCCTGGTCTGCTGAACAGGATGTGGACAATTTGATTGCATATGCCTTGTTAAAGGGATATCTTGACATTTCCAATCTCAGTTGGCTTCTTTCCCAGAGCACACAGGGGGGAAAGAGTTTCCACATTTGATGCTCTTTTATCGCTTAATGTTTGCTATTGGTTATACAGGGAATAAATGGCTATATACTTGAGAGGACAAGATGTGCTATAAAAATATAATGTGTGGCAGTGAAATGGATGGCAATGAATTAAAAAACAAAAAACAAACATACAACATAAATATTTAATTTTTTTTTTATTTAAAAAAACCTTTACCCCCAGTGAGACAAGTCATGATGAAGTAAGACTCAAATGCCCCCCCCCCACACACCCCCACACACACACAAACCCACAACCACCCTTGTTTAACAAAGTCAATTAAGTAATTCAATTTTAACTGCAGCTCTCAGAGACTGTGTGTTTATAATTTGCATATACCAACAGTCGTAAGTGCAGATTGTTATGCACTTTGCTGAACATCGATGCACATTCAGCCTCTATCAGGCGTAATTAATCAAATCCCGTCACCAATCTGCGATCATTTACATCTCCACTGCTTATGTCTGTCTGGCAGTTTTCAAATGTGTGTGTGTGTGTGTGTGTGTGTGTGAGTCACCTACACCATCTGGAGTATAGGAGGGTGTGCAAGAGCATGTTGTGACACAGAGGGTGGTCCTCCGAAAACACACAGACACATTCTAACATCCCCCTCAAGCTGAAACGCATATGACACGCACGCACACACGCACACGCGTACGCACACACGCACGCACGCACGCACGCACACACACACACACACGCACAAATGTATGTGTTCATTACTAACCGTAATCACAGCCTGCATCTCACACCTGTGTTCTCGTCCATTTTACTTGCTTTGGAGGCCTGTTTCCATGTATGAGAAAAAAAAGGAGAAATCATCTAATTGGTCAAATGAATTGGTGAAAATAAGAATTCAAGTAGCCCAAATTCACAAACTTTCCTTCCTAATCTGTACAACATCTATCCTGAGACCCTCCAGTCAAATCCATCAAATCATTGTCTCTATTGTTCTGCATGTCTGGCATTTGGGAGCACTCTAGACAAGACAAAGACACACATCAAGTTAGGGGCTGTATAACAATATGTGCAGAGCATTAAAAAGAAAACCTATTCGGAGGGAGCAGTACAGACACTGAAAGTTTGCTCAGCAGTGCTCACAGAGATCTGAGGTCTTGAAAGAGATGCCAGCATGCCTTTAATTTAGTGAAGTCCCAAGGCAAGAGATGGGCTGATAGAGCGACTCAGTCTGTGCCTGCATACCCACTCGAGGACAATAACCTTGATCATGGAAACTCTTCAGAATTCACCGCTGCTTGGAAGTGTGATTTCATGTTTGAAAAGAACATCTTCCAAGACCTGCAGAGAAACACAAGAGGATGCACCACTCACAGCCCAAAGGCAGGGGTTCCCTCGTACACACTTTTCTCAGAGAACACACTCAGTCATGTCATTACTCTAATCCAGAGGCTTGTTCAGGAACAGTTTTTGAAAAGCGAGAGCTGCAGCTGGGACTCTTTCTCTCAAAATCAATACAGGAAATAACCTACCAAGACCACCGCCAAATTACGCTGGGAAGTGAAACAGATGCTCCGACTGTGCACTTTGTCGAGTGTGAAGATGCTTCATAAATGACAACTATAGTGAGAGGACGTTGACAAGAGCCTGACATATGCAGAGGGCCAGACAAGCAGGTATTCACGTTCAGACGTTACAGTCACAAAGGGAATTGAAACACACACAACCTTGCACTGATTGAATTGTGAGCCTTGATAGCAATGAATAAGAAAACATAAGTAATAAGTATTAATCAAGCTGACCTTGACCTTAACTTACACACAATCACATTCTCCTCATTGCTGTGCATTATTTGCCTGCACTTTTCTGTGCATGTGTGTGGTGTAGGTTTCTCATCATCTTCATGTAAATGAGAGGACCATTGCATTGTTCCACCTGAACCCCCTCCCCCCCCCACACACACCAGTTGGTTTAAGTGTGTCTTCCAGTGTGAATGTGTCTTTATATGTGTGTGTGTCCTGGTCTTTTTCCACACCATTGTGTACATGTTAATCCAAACTCTGTTCGCCAACCTTCTTATGGCTCCACATGGGGTGAATGCATGCACAAAACTGCGTGTGTGTTTCGTTCAGAGCAGACGGTCTATGTGCTTCACGCCATTGTGTTTGACCCCCTGTAGTCTGCCGATTATATTATAGTGACCCAGCTGAAGGCAACCCACTCATTTAAATACAATGAAAGTGACATTGAACAAGGAAGGAAACCAATCAGATGTCGATTTTATCCTTAGCACATAGGCAATATGTTTACACATCTTTGACTTTACAGTATATATATAGTATATATATTTTGTATTTCGTTAAATTCTTTGGTTACGATAATGAATGCACTGTGGTGAGATTGTTACAGCTCCAACAATCTCCAAATATCCATGTATGAATAAAAATGTATCCACATTCTGTGAAACTGCTACTGCTACAGCACTTGCTACAATCCTGTATATTTACATGTAAATGTCTATTAATATGCAATGTCCCTTTTTTAAATAAATAAACTTAAACTTAAACTCCGCGTCCAGGCTGCACAGCACATTAATCGCAGATAGCATTTTGAGCTAAATCTGGCCACTTTCCAAATCCTCCGGGCGATTTTTTTTTGTCAAAAGCGACTAGCGACAAATCTACAGACTTTAAATGGTGTTATTGTAAACTTCTGTGGTGTTTGGAGACTCTGACTTGAAAGCACGTATCACTCTACTGTGCTCAACGAGCAATTAATCACACATTTGTATCTATTCTAAATGTTTCTATTTAGGCTACTATTTTCTTCTCTTCTAAGGAGATTTAAAAAAAAAACATTTCCTCAGTGTCTCATTGATACAATCTCATAATTAGCTTTTAAAGTGCACCAGAATGATGAATTTAACGTTAAAATATAAGAAATTTCCGGACCCCAACCCTAAACCCAATGTTCAACTCAAAGGTGCGCCACTGGCCTAGCCCTTGTGATAGTAACAATAATAGATTATCTATCTATCTATCTATCTATCTATCTATCTATCTATCTATCTATCTATCTATCTATCTATCTATCTATCTATCTATCTATCTATCTATCTATCTATCTATCTATCTATCTATCTATCTATCTATCTATCTATCTATCTATCTATCTATCTATCTATCTATCTATCTATCTATCTATCTATCTATCTATCTATCTATCTATCTATCTATCTGTGTAGGGTGGTGTGTGTGTGTGTGTGTGTGTGTGGGGGGGGGTGTTGTCAGGGGCAGTGGGAGGGCCCAACTGCAATGAAACCCCTGATTTAGGTGGACAGTGCTTGTCCATTTGCATTGTATACATAGACAGTGCTTGTCCAGGCACGTGCATGTACAGTATACAGTCATATGAAAAAGTTTGGGAACCCCTCTCAGCCGGCATTATAATTTACTCTGCTTTCACAAAAAAAATATAAAAGTGGTATGTCTTTAATTTACCAGGAACAGTTAAGTACTGGGATGTTTTCCAAACAAAGATTTTTTGAAAAGCAGTATTTGGTTGTATGAAATAAAATAAAAGGTAACACTTTACAATAAGGGTACATTAATTAATGGTTAGTTAATGCTTAATAAGGGTTAACTAACCATTAGTTAACTGTTAACTAAAGTGTATAGTAAGCATTAACTAATGTGTTCATGTTAACTAAGGTATTAATTACTACATTATTTAATGTTTATAAATATCCTTTATCAACCTTAGTTAATGCATTAATTAAACATGGACCAAACGTTGATTAATATAATAATAAGCATTAATTAACTGTTAAACAATGTCATTTTTGTAACATCACTTAAGCATAATTAAGCATTTATTAATGGACGTTGTGACCCTTATTGTAAAGTGGGAACCATTTCTCATGAATTAACACTTTATAAAGGCATACTGGTGCTGATTAAGCATCACTTAAGCATAATTAACCATTTGTTAATATTATTTGTGACCCTTATTGTAAAGTGGGAACCATTTATCACTTATTACACTTAATCAATGCAAAATAATGCTGAATAAGGATTATCTAAGTACAATCCATCAGTCAATCATCGTCTTGAAAGGTCACCGGAAATAACTGGGAAAAGCCGTGGAGGAGGAGTGTGTTTATACATCAACAAGAGGTACTGTAACACCGTTAAAATAAGGGAGAGGATATGTACCACTGATGTAGAATTGCTTTCGATCTCACTCTGCCCATTCTACCTCCCTCGGGAGTTTCAACAACTATTCTACACGATTGTTTACATTCACCCGCAAGCCAACGCGTCAGCTGCTGCCCAGCTGATCGCTGACACAGCACACAAACTGGACGAAATTTGCCCCGACGCACCCAAATTCATTCTGGGGGATTTTAATAAATGTGACTTGGGTAAAACTTTGAGAACATACGAACAATATATAACTTGCAGCACAACACAGAAACATACCACCATTGATCTCTGCTATGGTTCAATAGGTGGAGCTTATTGTTCCATACCCATGCCTGCCTTAGGGGCCTCTTATCACAACAATGTTTACCTCATGCCAGTGTATAAACCGTACTGACTGGGATTGTTTTCAGGATAGCACAGAGAATATTGATGCATTAGTAGACACTGTTTCATTATACATTACATTCTGTGTCGACACAGTCATCCCAACCAGGAACTCTGTCCATTACCCAAATAACAAACCATGGGTTACTAAAGAACTTAAATCCGTGATAAATAAGAAAAAGAGGACATTTTACACTGGGGACCTATGGGAGAAAAAAGCTGTCTCCAAGGAAGTGAAAAGGGAGATTAGAAAGGCCAAAATGAAATATAGAGAGAAGGTTGAAAAACTGTATAGTGGGGGCGATCTCAGAGCTGCTTGGAAGGGAATTAAGTCAATGGCATCCATAAATCAGAATTCTTGTGAATCCAGGCAGCTGATAACTGTTAAAGGTGTTGATGCCTCTGATTTGCCAAATGTTTTTAATGTGTTTTACTCACGTTTTGAATCATCTGATTTCTCTGAGAATATTTCTATGTTGAGGGAATCTCTTGTCCCTCACAATGTCATTGTGATAGCCCAGGAACTAGTAACAACTCTGTTAAGGAAAGTGAATATTAGCAAAGCTGCTGGCCCTGATGCTGTTTGTGGACGTACGCTGCATTACTGTGCTGACCAGCTTAGTTTGGTATTCACTTCACTTTTTAATACGTGTGCTAAGATAGGCCAGATACCGCAGATATGGAAAAGGTCCATTATCATTCCAGTAGCAAAATCAAAAAATCCGAAAGAGCTAAAAGATTTCAGACCTGTAGCACTAACATCCTTGATAATGAAAATGTTTGAGAAAATTATTAAGAATGAAATCATGTCTCTGGTTAGTGGAAAACTTGACCCATTACAGTTTGCTTATCAAACTGGAAAAAGTGTAGATGATGCAAAACTCTTTATTTTAGATACAATGTATAAACATTTTGAAAAGCCTGGATCTCATGTTAGACTGTTATTTGCAGACTTTTCTTCTGCTTTTAATAAGATGCAGCCGCATATTTTAATTGAGAGACTAGCTGCAGAGTTTGAGCTACCCCATCAGATTCTGCTGTTGCTTTTACATTTCTTAACAGACAGAACTCAGAGGGTCTCTGTAAATGGGCACTTGTCCCAGGCCATTATTTCCAATACTGGTTCACCCCAAGGGTGTGTACTGTCACCCCTGTTGTTCATTATGTACACAGATAGATGTCGGTCCTCTCAACCGGAAAGTTATCTAGCTAAATTCTCAGATGACACTGCGTTGCTGTCTCTTTTCCAAGGTCCACACTGCAACCATGGCCTTGCTTTGACATCATTTGTTAAATGGTGTGATGACAACTTCCTAGATCTGAATGTAGAAAAAACAAAGGAATTAGTCATAGATTTTAGGAAAGTGAAGGGAGAGCCTGAACCGAGTGTTATCCATGGGGAGGAAGTCCAACTTGTAGACACCTACAAATATCTAGGCACAGTATTTGATAACCAGCTTAAATTTCATGCACATACTGAGGTCATTGTGAAAAGGGGACAACAAAGAGTTCACTTGCTGAGAATGCTCAACTCTTTCAGTGTCTCCAAAGTTATTTTGAGAACTTTTTATCAGTCTTTCATTGAGAGTCTTTTAACTTTTTCATTTACATGCTGGTTTAACAGTCTGTCAGTAAATGAACAGAAAAGTTTAAATAACATTGGAAAGATCTGTTAAAAGATCACTGGAATCCAGCTGAAGAGCATACGTTCATTATGGAACAAACATGCATTACAGAAAGCTAAATGCATTATCAGCCAGCCTGACCATGTCCTCAGTGAGGAATTCACACTATTGCCCTCCGGGCGGCGCTATCTTTCAATCAGGGCAAGAACAGTGAGGTACTCACACTCTTTTATTCCTGCAACCATCATGTTACTGAATGATCACAAGAGTCAGGAGTAGGTGGAGAGCACCAGTGTAGCTGGGTGGTTGTTCTGACAGGTTGAGTTGAAATTAATGTGAGTTGAATTTGTGTGTTGGACTGCTGTTTGTCTATTTATGTTATTTTCTACCTCGTACTGCTTTTTATAGTATTTATTTAAATTATTTTTTACTGCGAACTGGAACTGTGAACTAAATTGCTCTTCTTGGGATAAATAAAGTTTTTTCTGATTCTGATTCAACAATGCTCTTTATGACCCGTGTAAATTCTATATAATAACAATATCAAACATACTAAAATATTTCCAACTGGAAATCAATTCATGATAACAATCTGTTATCGACACAATTCAGTCACAAAAAAAGAAAGAAAATGCTATTTTATTTAGAATATTTAGTTTAATTTGGAAACACGGCTCTCACATTTGACATGAATACCGTCAAAGAACGGTTGGTTACGTTGTAACCCAGGTTCTCTGAGTGGAGAGACTATCTCTCCACCTTACATATTCCATATGTACGGGGACTGACCCCCACGGGGGCAGTTGACGTGGATACTCTTTAAGACACACCACTTGTGGCGGCCACGCATGATTGGCCAGCCGTGGCTATATAAGCCACACGCATGCGTGGCCTCTTCGGTTAACCTTGATTGGAACGCGTTTCTGAGCGGCATCTTGGCTGGAGAGATAGTCTCTCCACTCAGACAACCTGGGTTACAACGTAACCAACCGTTCTCTATCGTGTCAAGACTATCTCTCCACCCTACATATTCCATATGTACGGGGACTTCTGTAAGACACACCGCGAGGAAACCTAAATAAATAAAAAATAAAACCTAAATAAAAAAGGCAGTTGAGTTCGAATGACACGTCACCACCACCAGAGTGTTCACCCAGTATAAAGGAACTATTTACAATTATACATTATGTACACACCCATCGCCAAGGCGCCAGACGCTACCAAGGCTAAACTGGCCCTGCAAGACGCTAAGGCTAGCCATGAATGGGTAGATGGCCTAGCCCAAACGCGCACCGTCCTACTGCATTGAGCCCAGCACTCGCTCCGAGAATGGGGTGCTGGCTGCCACATTCATGCAGTAGAACCGGATAAAAGTGGACGGGGTCGACCAAGAGGCCGCCGTACAAATCTCCGATAGAGGGGCCCCTCGCCATAGGGCCCATGACGTAGCAATGCCCCGTGTGGAGTGCGCCCGCACCCCTACTGGGGTCGGCTTGCCTGTCCTCTCATATGCCTGCTGGATAGCATCCACAACCCAGTGGGAAAGCCTGGCCTTGGAGACTGGCTGTCCAAGACGGTTAGGCTTGTAACAGACAAAGAGCTGGTCCGTTGTCCTATGGCCACGTGTCCGATGCAGATACACTGTTAGGGCCCTGACTGGGCACAGTAGTGACCGCCTACTCCACACTGCTTCACCTTCCTGAGGAGGGTGGAAAGGGTGCAGCTCAATAGATCGACCGGTGTGGGACTCAGACCAGACTTTAGGGTGGAATGCAGGGTTCGGGCGCAGCACCACCCCAGCACCACCTGGCAAGAAGCGGCAGCAGTCCTCATGCACTGAAAGAGCATGCAGTTCTCCCATTCTCTTAGCAGACACAATTGCGAGCAAAAACGCTGTCTTGAGAGAAAGTCATTGTAGCCTAGCTGTATCCAGGGGCTCGAATGGCTCATTCTGCAAGGCCGACAGCACCACCTCCAAATCCCATGGGGGGACAACTGGGCTTCTGCGATGTGGAGTAACCCTACGAGCACCTCTAAGAAACTGAGCAATAAGGTCGCAACAGCCTTCTGCCAGCTTCCGAGGTCCAACACGGGCTGCCTTTATGGCTGCCACTATTCCCCTCAATGTCGAGGGAGATTTGCCCACCTCCAACATTTCCTGGAGGAACTGGAGAATGTCATGGGCTGTGCAGGCGAGGGGATCCACCTGTCTCGAATTGCACCATGATTGCAAGGTTCACCTGACCCGGCACGTGCATCGCCCTGAGGGACTTGAACCGTGGATACGCCCACTCCCATATAATCTGAGCCAATCTGCAAAGGCGCGGGGAACCCAGGCCCCCCTGCCTGTTTATGTATGCCGCCTACCAGGGAGGCGTCGGCGGACACCACCTGGCGACGCAACACCGGCCCCAGTGCATTGCCCCGTGCTAAATTGGCTGGTTCCTCCCACCAGCGGAGAGCTATGCGCAGTCTGCGTGACACCAACACTCTGGCATACAGATCTCTCTGTGGACAAAGTCCCAGGCTCAGGAGGCAACGCTGCACTGGGCGCATGTTCAGAAGGGCCAGGGGCACTATGTGCACCGTGGCTGCCATTAACCCCAAGAGTCGGAGGCAGAATCTCCAGGTCAGTCTGGCCCCCAAACGAAACTGGGACAAGCACGCCCTGAGGGCGGCCTGTCTCGCAGACGTGAAAAAAAGAGTTCCTGATTTGGCATCCAAACACATGCCCAGGAACTCTGTCGATTGCAAAGGCTGCAGCCTGCTCTTTCTCTTGTTGAGGCGCAGGCCCAGGTGCTCCAGGTGCTGCAGAAGCTGGGTCACATTGATGCGACACTGTTCCTCTGAGCGAGCACACACCAGCCAGTCGTCCAGGTAATTCAGGATGCGAAGACCTTCCTGCCGCAAAGGACCCAGGACTGCATCCATGCACCTTGTGAACGTGCGAGGGGCCAGTGATATCCCGAATGGGAGGACGCAGAACTCGAAGATTTGGCCGTTGAAGGCAAACCTGAGAAAACGTCTGTGTCCCTCCCATATTGGGATCTGGAAATAAGCATCCTCCAGGTCGATTGTGGCGAAACAGTCGCCTTGGAGGAGAGCCTGTCGAACCCTCTGCACCGTCAGCATCCTGCATCGTAGGGGCCTCAACCACTTGTTGAGCCCCCTTAAGTCCAAAATTGGTCTGAGTCTCCCATCTTTTTCCGGGATGAGGAAGTACCGTGAGTAGAACCCAGCCTGCAGATTGTTTTGCTCCACCTCTCTGATGGCCTTCTTGGCGAGGAGAGTGCAGATCTCTGCGGCTAGAATCTCCCTGCGCTGTGGGTCTTTCACCACTGTAAATGTGGCTGACCTCATCAGCGGGGGTGGGTGCCGAAACTGCAACCGATAACCCTGAGTCATGGTGGACACCACCCAGGGATCCCCCCCAAGGGTCTCCCAGCACCGCAGGCGTCCCGAGGGACGGCAAGGGGGGGCTGGGTTCCCACAACTGTCAGGACTGAGGGGAGGGCCTGGGGCTCTTCGGCCCCCGGCCCCTCCCCCTTGGCTGACCCCGTCTAGCCCTACCCCGCCGGCTGGCCTCCAAGTGGACCCTTAGGTCACCTGGAGCCCCAGACCGCAGGGGTGGCCCGGCCCTTGGAGTTGTTGGGGCATGCTGTTCACGGCCCTGCCGGAGCATTACCGTCACCTCCCGAGCACAACGGCGAGCCTCTTGGCCCTGCTGGAGCATTTTACTTGCATCCGGCCCAAACAAGGCCGATGGCACCACAGGCAGCCTGAGCAGACAGGCCTGGTCCTCCCCTTGTAGGCGTGACTGACTCAGCCAGAGGTGGCGCCTAACCATACAGAGAGAGGCCATAGCCCTGCCTGTTGCCACTGCTTGCTCCTTCATCAGCTTAGCTAGGATCGAGGACACCTGCTGTATCTCAGCAGCTAGAGCGGAGCCTTCCTGCTCCAACCGTTTGGACAACTGGCGCTGATACAAGGCTAGAATAGCCCCTGTATTGACCAGCTGTCCCTGGGTTGCCATAGCTCCGTGCACTCTGGTGAGCATGGCATCCATCATTTTAGTGTTTCTGCTTGGGCAGCCTGGCTTCCCCAGAACCGACTTGGTAGGACTACTATAGCAGCGTTAGCATGCACTGGTTAGCTTCATAGGTAACTTTTAGCAGTAAATGTAGCGGTGGCTAAATAAAGTGTGTGTTCATGGACACCAACCCGTATGTGAATAAATGTTAGCATTATTCCATATTCAAAGTGCATGTTGTTATTTCAAGCTAAAATGAGCTAAATCGGAGCATGTGTTGTGTAGAATGGTCATAGAGATTACATGTTGTTTGAATGAAAAAATAGTGTCATCTTGTTAAAAGTTCAGTGAGAATTTTCTTTGATTAAGGTACCAAAGATATTTCAGTTAAGCAATGCTCGGCATGATATTATAATGTTATAATCATAATAATAATACATAATGTGGAACCGTAATGCTTAGATAAAGGAAACAAAAATGCATTTGAACTGTTTAGTGATTATTTTATTTTTTTCTATGTAGCCTAGGGGAGAATGGGGTAAGTAGGCACACTTCTTACTCTAGTGAGAATTGCTTATCACCTAAACATCTTTCAATAGTCATTCCTACATTAAATTGAAGCTTAAGGTGTTGGCTTGAAATGTGTACCGCTCACTTTTTCTATCTTATTGTAATAAAGAAGAAATTAATCATCAAAGACACCCTTACACATTGTGACAACCAACCCCATCAAGGGGTCCGTTGTCAAACACTATGGGGTTGTTTGTCACAATGTTATCTTAATGGGAATAATCTTAAAAAGAAGGCAAGAAAGTAGAACTAAATTTGAAAGTTTAATTGCATTGTCAAGTTGACAAATAGGCCTACATAACTTACTGTAGCCTTGGCAGCTGGTCTAGTTTGGGATGCACTGGGTTGTTTTGATTTTGTTGCCCTTTTTTCTTTTGCATGCTAGCTGCCTTTTCCTGCTCTATTCTTTCCTTCTCTTGGGTGTCAGTGAGGATACAGCTTGACAATTTATTTATTTATTGGGTTCCATTTCTGGCTGCAGCCTTGAGATAATATGTGACAACCAACCCCCCAAAAAATGTGACGACCAACCCCAACTTGAATTTCTTGCTAGCATCAACAACCATCTGACAACTACTTAGCTTGCTAACCACAATCTAAACTATAGTTTACCCTTCACACTTTGTATGGGTAACAAGTGTTTTGTTATAAACCCATTGTGTAAAAGCCTAGAAGAAAAATACCGAGGAGCTAAATATTTGCAATTTGACATGAAAAACACAAACAGTCGTCTCACCTCAAATTCAGCAGTCTGACTCCAAGGAAGACTATGTAGGTGACCTCTGATCCCAATTCTAGATATTTACATACCAATATTTCACAGACAGCGCCTTCTGGTTCCGAGATATAACGATTGTGACAACCAACCCGTGTGACAAATTACCCCGTTCTCCCCTACATCAACTGGGTGACTAGACGAGATTCTTGGATTCCAGCTGCTTCATTTGGAGAGGAGCACAGCAGGCCTGGAGTGGCCAGCAAACCCAAGAACAAGATCTAATGAGAGCTAGAGACTATAAATGAGGCTCACCCCTCAACTGATCTTTTGAGTATAAATAAAGGTTAAATTAAATACATATGTGCTCATTCAAATAACAATGATAGGGCCAGGTTAAACTAGTGTTTAGTCACAATAGAGTGATCATTATTTAGTTTTATCTTCAGTCCATAATTAAACATGGAACTGTTATGTTCTTAGTGTATTTTATTTTTGTTTATGTTGCAACAATGATATACACTTCAAGGAAGAGAGTAGAAAATACATATATTTATCATTAACCTCTTAAACCTAACTGTCGAGTCAGTGTGTCTTGTTTCACCATTGCTGTTAGTGATCCATTTCCTCCTGTTTGTTCCTTTACTGGATATAATTTGTTGAATAAACAATTTTAGAGTTCTTTGACGGTATTCATGTCAAATGTGAGAGCCGTGTTTCCAAATAAAACTAAAGATTCTAAATAAAATAACATTTTCTTTCATTTTTGAATTGTGACTGAATTGTGTTGATAAGAGATTGTTGTCATGAATTGATTTCCAGTTGGAAATATTTTCGTATTTTCAGTATTTTTAATATTGTTATTATAGAGAATGTACACGGGTCACAAAGAGCATTGTTGATTGATGGATTGTACTTAGGTAATCCTTATTCAGCACTATTTTGCATTTATTAAGTGTAACAAGTGATAAATGGTTCCCACTTTACAATAAGGGTCACAAATAACATTAATAAATGGTTAATTATGCTTAAGTGATGCTTAATCAACACTACTATGTCTTTATAAAGTGTTAAATCACAAGAAATTGTTCTCACTTTACAATAAGGGTCACAAATAGCATTAATAAATGGTTAATTATGCTTAAGTAATGTTACAAAAATGACATTTTGTAACAGTTAATTAATGCTTATTATTATATTAATCAACTTTTGGTTCATGCTTAATTAATGCATTAACTAAGGTTATGTAGTAATTAATACCTTAGTTAACATGAACACCATTAGTAAATGCGTACTTGACACATTAGTTAACAGTTAACTTATGGTTAGTTAACCTTTATTATTATTATTAACTAACCATTAATTAATGTACCCTTATTGTAAAGTGTTACCAAATAAAATGTGAAAACTGGCTGTGCAAAAATATGGGTACCCTTGTGGTTTTGTTGATTTTAATGCCTGTAACAGCATGTAAAACTGATGATTTTAAACACAAAGTTGGTTGGATTATGTTGTTAAGCCTTGAACCTCATATAATTGTCTGTTTAATCATGAGAAAATGTATTTTAGGTGCCTAAATGCAAGTTGCACTTCTCTTTGACTCTCTGCTGAAGTGAGACAGAATGGGATCATCAAAACAGCTCCCAAAAGATCTGAAAAACAAAGATTGTTCATTGTCATGGTTTAGGGGAAGGCTACAAGAAGCTTTCCCAAAGGTTTCAATTGTCAATTTCGACTGTAGGGAACGTTGTCAGGAAATGGAAGGACACAGGCATAGTGGCAGTTAAACCCAGGCATGGCAGACCAAGAAAAAAACAGGAGCGGCATAGGTGGAGGATTGTGAGAATGGTTGCACACAACCCACAGATCACCTCCAAAGGCCTGCAAGAACATCTGGCTGCAGATGGTGCATCTGTACATCGTTCAACAATTCAGCGCAATTTGCACCAAAACATCTGCTTTTTATAAAGACCAAATAACTAAATTTTTGTCTCATCAGTCCAAAGCATTTTCTTCCAATATGAAGCTGGCTTGTCTAAATGAGCTTTTGCATACTCCATGCAACTGTATCTGTGGCGTGGGCGCAGAAAGGCCTTCCTTCTCATCACCCGGCCATACAGATGTTTTGGTGCAAATTGCACTGAATTGTAGAACCATGTACAGATACACAATCTGCAGCCAGATGTTCTTGCAGGTCTTTGGAGGTGATCTTTGGGTTGTGTGCAACCATTCTCACAATCCGCCGCATATGGCGCTCTTGTACTTTTCTTGGTCTGCTAGACCTGGGTTTAACTGCAACTGTGCCTGGGTCCTTCCATTCCCTGACAACGTTCCTTACAGTAGAAATTGAAACCTTTGGGAAAGCTTCTTGTAGCCTTCCCCTAAACCATGACAATGAATAATCTTTGTTTTTAAGATCTTTTGGGAGCTGTTTTGATGATCCCATTCTGTCTCACTTCAGCAGAGAGTCAAAGAGAAGTGCAACTTGCATTTAGGCACCTAAAATAAATTTTCTCATGATAAAACAGGCAATTCTATGAGGTTCAAGGCTTAACAACATAATCCAACCAACTTTGTGTTACAGGTATTAAAATCAACAAAACCACAAGGGTTCCCATATTTTTGCACAGCCAGTTTTTCACATTTTATTTTATTTCATACAACCAAATACTGCTTTTCAAAAAATCTTTGTTTGGAAAACATCCCAGTACTTAGCTGTTCCTGGTAAATTAAAGACATACCACTTTTATATTTTTTTTGTGAAAGCAGAGTCAATTATAATGCCGGCTGAGAGGGGTTCCCAAACTTTTTCATATGATTGTATATGTTTGCTCCATGGTGTCAGCATCATGTCATTTTATGCACATCAAGTTCAAATAAATGTCAGCCAACCTGAGAACTGAAGAGACTGCATCCCTCATTCAACTTGATGATAGTAAACCAGTTACACAAGGTATGGGTAGTTTTTTGATTACCCCCTTCCCCCCCCCCTTTTTCATTAGAAAGGAAACATTCAATAGGACAGCCTCACCGCCCATTATGTCAGTTTAGCCCGTCTGCCCTGGGGCGAGCTGAGACAGTAAGCTGGTGACAGAATGTGGTGACATGTTGTAGGATTTACGAGGCAGGCAGACGAGTACACTGTAAAAAGTTAAAAAAAGAAAAGAAAAATGAGGCACCAGGGCCGAATAAAAACAAAGACTTTGATGAGCAGTGGAGACATGCAGTAGCGGCCTTAGCTATGTTTCAACCCATTCAATTGAATGGGGCCCCGCCCTCTGGGGGGCCCCAAGCCCCCCCTAAAAAAAAAAAATTCTTGAGCAGGCTACCGGGCCCTAGGCCTCATAGTAACTTTTCATGTTGCATTGTCAAAGAGCTCAGTCACTCATGTCAATAACAGGGTCCAAAAAGGAATAAGCCTAAATATAAGGAAATAAATCATCATGGGGCCCTCAACTAGTAGGGGGAGAAATACAAAAGCATAAGAAAACAGCATTAGTAGCTCTGTCTAAGGGGCTTCATGATGAGCCTTTAGGGCCCCCACACACATACAGGAATACGATTTCTATGTGTAAATTCTATGCTGTTCATAAAAAGTAGCTATCCACCCTGTATCTGTTGAAATGAGTCTCTCCATCATAGAACATGAGTCTGCAGACAAATCTACTGTACTGTTTTTACAGTAGCAGAGTAAAGAGTGCTGCCTGATTAAGAAACATCTGAAAAATAATGTTCCTGCTGCATCTCAGGATTTGATATAGCCTCTAAATTTTCCCCTCAAAGTGCACCAGATTGATGCATTTTAATTCAAAAGGCACACATTTTCTTCCGGGGGGGATGCCCCCGGACCCCCCAACAAGGACCAGGGTCCCTCCCACAGTATCCCTAAATCATGTGAGAAAAACTGACTTCATTAATATGTTTTTACCATTAATTGTATATGTGCTGAAAAGTCAGTGTACCTGACTGGATAGGTAGGAGTGGGGGGGCCCTTTAAGAGTCTGCACCCAGTGGCCCATCATCTCATAAAACTCTACGATCTGTTTTCTTTTTGCGGGAAGCATGCACAAGCATGCACAAGAAATATGTATTAAAAAAAAAATAATTAAGATTTTTTTTTTCAAGAAAATACAAAAAAAGTGGGGGGCCCCACACTAGGTCTTGAATGGGGCCCCCAGATCGTTAAGGCCGCCCCTGGAGACATGGCATGCATGATTGGAAGGTTCTGTTCTGTTCTCTTAATATCATAATCAAGCAGCACCTGTCACATCACTGTGTTTGATCTTATGACGTATTGAATGAAGCACCTATGTTTCGTTTTCCTCATTCAAAAAGGAAAAAAATAAACACTTTTAAACCTTGCGAGTGACTTGTAGGGGAAACCTTAAGATCACTAGGAGGTGGACCTGCCATCTGGACGAGAGAGGGCGTCTTCTGCTGTTGTGTTAATACTAGGGCTGTCAAGCGATTAAAAAAAATAATCTAATTAATTACAGGCTCTGTGATTAATTAATCTAAATTAATCGCATACTTATATGACACTTTTATACCTGTTTGTAAACAGCTGTATAGCCTACTACAGTTTGTTTCTCTGTCTCTCTCTCTCTCGCGCGCGCGCGCTCGCTCTCCGTCTCTCGTAACTTCTCTCCTCCCCTCAGCCAGCTTTATACATGAACTAGCGCCGAATTTTCTCAAAAAAACAAGCAGACAAAATTACGACTTTCCATCTCCCACAACAGACAGCGCTGCACTGCCACCATTTCGTAGCCTACTCATAGGCAAAAATATTGACACACACACACACACACACACCCACACACACACACACATGGGGCGGACAAAATTGGAGGAAGATTGAGAGATAGGCCTACTGTTTTGAACCTAGCCCAAATTGTTGCACCCACTAAATCAATAATGCACGGACACTGCGGAGAATTAAGTAAGATGTCTTCCTACCTTCATGCATCCCATAAACCGTCCATAGAGCCCTCGAGTCGGCCCCTTTCCCCTGCTTCTCTCTTTACCTTTCTCCCTTTAACCCACGCGCCCGGCCCGGCGAGCTACAGGTGCAGCTCCGCACCACTTTTGCACCGGGTCAAAGGGCATTATAGAAGTGCAATTAATCTGCGTTAATTTTTTTAATCGCGTTAATTTTTCTGTGATTAATTAATCGAAATTAACGCGTTAATTTGACAGCCCTAGTTAATACAGAGCAATGTAACATGTACAGTATATACAAAAATATATTGCTTACTTCTGCTTTAATTATATATGCATCATATATGAAACAGTTTTATGATTGCAATGTGTGATGGGTCTAATAAGCCCAACAAATTCCAAGTGCATCAGCCAGATTTGTAAGGTTTTAAAAAAATGTCAGTACTTAAAGATGCTTTAAGGCTTTAAGTAATGGACATATTAATTGGCAAGCTTCCAGATCTTAATTGGACTCTTAATTAGTACTTTAATGAAGGCAGGTGCACTGAGAAGGTCGACCAATTACGGCATTTTAGACAGGACTGGCACCAGTAAGATGAATTTGTACTATGTTACCCGCTACACGACCCTAATAAGTGATCAAGATGTTGGCTATGTTTAGCTAAATGAAAATTAATTTTCTAAATGTTCTTATTTGTTTTATTGTTTTGATATTCTCTTCTCTAAATATTACATTCAGCTTCTGAACAGCCAACATCAAATGGTCCATATTTACATTGTTCAAATGTTTGTGATGGTTTTACTGAAATGAGATAAAAGAGTTGGCGGGTAGCTCAAGTGGCTGAAAAACACATTTTACACAAGTGTGATATACTCCGAAGTTAACACAAAGTGGAGCCCGATTTTAGACGTTCATTTTGTGAAGTTAACGTTTCAATATCATAAAATCAAATGAGAAAGGCATACGGAGAGAAATAGATTTTACTACTGCTCTGCTGACAGAAGAGACAAAAATCAAAGAGCATTAGCATAGCTGCTCTTTGTCTTCAATCTTTCTCTTTGCCCTTATCTAATGAGTAACCAGTGGTCAGACACGAGGTGTGTGTGTGTGTGTGTGTGTGTGTGTGTGTGTGTGTGTGTCTAGCCCCAGTGTTAGGCAGTCTCTCCCCATGGACTAGATTGTGACAGATAGATGGATGTTCCTCTCAAACCCCAGCTGATTACAGCACATACAGACAAAACATTCAATGACAGAGCTGACAATGTAGCGGTGTAGTGTGACATTCCTCAAGGTCTAAAAATCATTTAGATCAAAAGAACAAGGCAATGTTTGATATTTTATTTCTAGAACAGGGAAACTACAGTTTTAATATTCTGTACAAATCTATGACTGATCTTAGGGTATAATATAATAATAAAATATAAGTTGAAACATACACTTCTTATCTGTTATGAGGAAGCCATTTGGTTTCAAGGAGACAACGTAAGTCAGTGCGTTATGAACTGCCCCCTTATAAGAAAACTTATTGAACTTTTGACTGGATCATAATTCCTTCCCTATATAAACGGCACCTCTATCTTGTGCAGGTGTACTTTCCATAGACATAAATATTATCACATCATTTCACAATGTGAATATTACATATAGTTTAGGAATAACTGAAACTGAGAAATACAGGAATCATAAAAATAAATAAAAACAATAACAGTCCAAATAACAGTTGGTTTTTCTTAGTTCTTCAGTCGCACAGTTTTACTGAACAGAACAAAAAGGGTTTGATTTTTGAACAGTCCAAGATTACACACAATACCAGAAGCTTTAAAGAAATCTATGCTGGAAGAACAGCCGTTTCTTTTTAAAGGTCCCATATTATGCTAAATGCACTTTTTAAATGTGTTCTAACATATCCATGGGTCCACGGTGTGCCTAGAGACTGCCAAAATATCAAAAAAATAACAATCTCTCCTTTTCTCACTCTCCCCCTTTCTGAAACCCCCACAACTCCCCCTCAATATACTCCAGTCAGAATTCTCCCCGTTTATGACGTCAAAAACTGGAAAGCCAGAAGCTTCCACTGTGCAGCCCACACCCCTATTTCTTATTGGTCCACGGCCCCGAGATCCTCTCGAAAAATATTCCTTCATCCCCGTGTTGTTTGCTTGTTGCTAAGCGACAAGATGCCTGTAGTACAGAAAAGCATGGTGAATGTTGCATAATCCACTCATTTATCTTAACCACAGCAGTCTATGCCTCGTTTTTAATAACACAACGGATAGGAAGCTACTTGTGGGTTTTTTCAAACAGTGAAACTGAAAGAAATGTTTTTATTTGTATTTTTGCCTGACTGGTGTATAGCTATTAGCTTTGGGACAAGCATTCAGCTTTTGCTCATAAAAACATCTTTCTATCCCTCACACCAGTCTGGAAATGCCTCGTTTTTAAACAGGACAAAGGATTGGAAGTTAATAGTGTAGAAGTCAACTTTGAAGATAATTTTTTCGCTGATTTTAGTGGTATTTTTAGCTGGTAGCTCCCGAGCTAGCTTCGCAGTAGCCACCATCTTTTGCAGCATTGTTATTGTGAACATGCCGTTTTCATTAGCTTGAAAACGGCAAGTCAGTGCATCTGTATTCCATAGTCTTTCATGTAGACAAGGATAGGTCATGTCAAACTGTTCAAAGTGCGTTACTAGCACTAGACTTGGTTCTTCTCATGGGTAGGCTAACTGCGCTAACAGGCCCAGCAAATACGTCATCATTGTTTACAAACAGACAGAGGGCGAGGCGTATCTGGCTTCGCTTCCGGACAGGGGGCAGGGGCAGCTCAAAGATGTATTTACGAGGGGAGCTGCAGCTCTTTTTAAAAAATAGTCCATTGTGAGATTAGCTGAACATCAGCATTGTCAGGTTTCCAGGATGGACAGACAAGAACCCAATAGCATGACACAAAACAGTTTAGGTGCAGCAACAAAAGTTTTAATGTGAAGACAAACCAGGTAGTAGCGTGGCAAACAGTCCAATAGAGGCAGGCAAAAGGGAAAACCAAAATCCAAAGGAGTGAGTCGAAAACATGAACAGGCAGGCAGGCAGGTATAAGGACGCTGGATAGCTATGAAACGGTGACCGCCTTCCATTCCGACATACCGCCACTCCGACATTGACGTCTAATTGTCGGAGTGGCGGTACTTTTTTTTTTTTAAAGGTACCGCCATTCCGACATATAAATTCCGACATATAAGATAATATATCTATCTCTACTCTCTATGCCACTTTGCGCTCTCTCTCTCTCTCTCTCTCTCTCTCTCTCTACTCTGTAGGCTATAGCCTATGCAACTTTCTCTTCTCTCTCACACTAAGCACCAAAAAGAAAACGTGAAAATAAAGCTCATTTTGACATGGTGTTTCAGCACTCCAATTGTTTAGATTTCATAATTTGCATCAAAGCCCTTAGGATAATAAGAATGAGATGCTTTATTTAAACGCAGTCCATGCGGTGGTTATAGCCTATTAACTGTGTCGGCTGTAGACTGAAACTAACTAACGAGGGAGGCGTCTGCTACACTTCAGTTTGGCGACATGTCTCTGTGTATCAGGGCTCGGGACCCGAGTCATGCAATCGGATCGCGGAAGCCTTTCTTCTCGACAACGTTAACGTGCAGGAATCCCCGGTGATCATTTTAGGACAGTCCTATTAAGGTTACATGTGTTCATAGCTCTAATGATAATAATAAAGAGAAGCTTTATTCAAACACTGTCCATGTGACGGTAGTGATTGATTCATTGTAACTCTGTTTGCTAGACAGAATCTCACAGAGGGAAGCGGCTGTCTCCCCTCACATTATGGCTACATTTGCTTATATAGGCAGGTCAGTATGGCGACACGCTGTGTTCGGGCACAATAAATGCAATCAGATCGTGAACAAGGTGCTCATCTAGGACTAGTGGATAATCCAACATGAGCCACGTGTTCATTAGCCTATCTGACCGAACCACATTATGGGCAGGAGCCTACAACCCGACAGGAATAAATTGGCTACAATTCCGAGTTGATTGACAGAAAACTGTTCAGGTGAGAACGTATAGGCTAATGAGCGCAACGCGCAAGCATGTAGGCTATTATTTAGCCTACCAAAAGTGTTAATAGAAAGAAAACACATTTAAACCTCCAAAAGACCTGCCCCTGCACGGCCGCCGAATAGTCGAATCTCTGGACTGAAAAGGCAGATCTGGCGGGGGCGGCCGCTCGTAGATTTGCTCGGTCGAGAGGGCGACTGAGCCGGGCATCACTGGAGCTTCTCCCCGCGGGGAGAGCCAGCGAGTCGGGCAGGGCTGGAGCGGCTCTGCCCCCAGCTACGGCGCATGAAACTATAGGCTATTGCGACCGCGGGGAACATAGGACCATTTTTTGGAAAAACGGGAAACACAGGACCCTTTTTTTAGCCTACTATTTAGATTTAAATGTGGGCTACTTGCAACAGGCAGTGACGACAACACAATTCAATCAAAGCACATAGCCTAACATTTAGAAGTTAGCCTATAACATTCACAGACGAATAGTCACAGTGAATAGACCGATTTGTCGATGTATGCCTCTGACACGTAGGCCTATACACGCAAAACAATGAGCCGTGCATAAAACAAACGGGCTCATATTATCAAGTGCCGACATAATTATTTAGCCTACGTTTGCAAGTCAGAAAGCCATAGCCTAATAAAAAAATGAAAACGACAGTAAGCTAAACAGCCTGCTGCCTGCCGCGACTTAATAGCCTAAAGTTTAGGTCTTTTCTCATATCAAATAAAAACTCATAGAAAAAAGCAGGCCCTAATGCACTGATAACAGTCTCTCGCTCGCTCTCTCCCTCCTTTTCGGCATGGCATCATCCGTCTCTTCGGAATCTATCAACTTGTAGTCCGGTCAAACTTTATTCAAAGGTAGTCCATAATTCAAATAAAATTGTTTTCTAACGAAAAAGTCCAAAATTGGGGCTCCTAGAGCGATATTTCAGTGCTTCTTAATTGTTTCAAATAAAGGTTTGTCGCAATGTCGCAGATTAGCCTATTTGACTGCCCATTACGTGTGTCCTTTCCCCCCTCTGAGAGCTAGGGCCTACTTTAAAGAATACAAATGAGGGAGAGAGCTACTTGTGTAGCCTACATTATGTGTAACGTTTATTCAAATGAAAAGTTTGTATAAAAATCCAACTCTTTGGAATTATAATCTATCAGTGATTCGCATGCAGGCACAAATATGCGGGAGAATACGAAACAAGTGTGTCGGAATGGATGTAGGCCTATGTATAGGCTAACCTTTTATTTGTCTCTCTTCTATGCAATATTCATGTAAGGTTAAAACAATAGACATATTGTCCCTTCTGCTCATATGGACAGGGCCAACAGCCAATTAAAGCTCTTGTTCAGGTTTTGGGACAACTAGAGCCATTGGTTTAGAGCACTCGACAAGTGGGAAGAATTGGTTCTGTGCATTAAAGCTACTACGAGTAAGTCGGCACGTTGGCGACACCTTTGAACAAAAGCGGTAGTATTATTACGACGCCAGCTGTCGTGAAGCTGTTTTGTAGCTCGTGCAGGCGTGCAAGATTCAAATAATCAGGAAGCAATATGGTGCGTGTCCGTGTGTTGAAAGTGTGAGGGCACCGGACTCTTCGGACTTTTCGGCTCCGTGAGTCTATGGGTGACACAGCATCAACTAATGCCAGTAAGTGCTAAACACACCTGATTGCAATGAGTTGATGCATTGTCACCTCTCACGGAGCTGAACGAGTCCCTGTGTCCTCACACAAAGCGAATGAACGAGAGATGGCAGTTAGTTAGTATGGATCACGATGAGGTAATGTGTTTATGTTGTAAATAATTACTATTTCCGATGAATAATGGTCATCTGATGATGCTGGTGAGGCAAAGTAAACTTTGTTTTAGTAGGCTACCGCTCATTCATTTAGGAGTAAACACTGCAGTCTAGTTTCGCTGCGTGAAATTGTGTATACGTTGCTTGGCAACGCCCTCCCGCCCGACTATCACTCTCCCTTTTAGCTTTTCTTCATTGCATTTTCTTTTTTTTTCTTTTACGGTTCAGCCCCGTTATCGGTCATTATGACGACAAACAACTGTCTCAAACAAGGCTCCCGCTCCCCTTCCCTCACCTGGAGGGATAGGCTTCTCAAATTGCGTTCCTGCGCCTCACTGAAATCTGTGAACAATACGGATATGTGACCATAGAGCATGCACGCGTGAACCGAAAATCGGACTGGGTGTACGACCAGATCAAATGCAGTAATAAAAACTATATAAAAACGTCTTTCTTTGCACTGATGGTCTCGTTTGCTGTTAAAGGTAATTTATGATTATGAGAGGAAACATGAGGCTGTTTAAAAGATATTTAAAAGTTACTCGTTGCCGCTTTAAGGATAAAACTCCAGTTTATATAGGACTGAATAGTCTCTTTTGCTTCTTGCTTAATTTTTTTATCAGTGAGTTTGTTTGCCTTCTACTTAAAGCAATAGTGTGTCACTTTTTAATATAAATTAATACCGGTTATATTTAAACCATTGCCAAATGAGTTGACACAAGGTTGATCAACTCTATCAGCTCTACAAAACTCTCCGGCACCGTTTACAAACTGGTGTTTCCCCCCTTGACACTGGCGGAGTAGCTCAAGAAGCCGCCACGCAACAATTCAGTTGTTCATTCTACTGCTATGAAAAAAACCATGACGTACAGCAGAATGAATAAAATCCATGCGCGATCACAGATGGCTTACCTCATGTAAATGCGCTGACAGTGTTGTTGTAATTACTCAGAATTCCTCAGCAGTTATGTACTATAGCTTTAATCACTACACAGTAACAATTTCTATGTATTAAAGTTCCTCTCCTGGTTTTAGGTTTAGCATTAGTGGGAAATGTTTTACACACCAATAATTGATAAGACGAAGGTTAAGGCTATACAATTTAACAAATAACAGACCTGAAAAGAAACAGCAATGGCAAATGAACTGGACATCCCAGGCCGCCACATGAACCAAGTGCACTGTATGTCTGTACATGATGGTCACGTCGAGCTGTCCCCCCCCTCCCTCTTGGCTAACCCTGCTCTGTCCTGTTGTGGACAAGCACAGGTCGAGGCCTGTAGCCAAGTAAGGGGAGTGGAGCCATCAGTCAACAGCTGCAGCCAGCAAGACCCTCTGCTCTGCAGGCTGAGCCAGACAGAGAGGTCAGGCCTGGGTTAGCTGGTCAAGACTGGGGTCCTCTGTCAGCAGACCCCTTCAGTGACCAGCGGTAATAACTGTCACACACACGGTTGGTCTCACACACACACACACCGACCGACCCACCCACCCACCCGCACGCACGCACACACACACACACACACACACACACACACACACACACACACACACACACACACACACACACACACACACACACACACACACACACACACACACACACACACACACACACACACACACACACACACACACACACAATCACAATGACCGGCCACTGTGTCTAGCAGTGACCAGTGACTGATTCTCTCTGCTGCTCAGACCTTCATCTACCACATGACGTGAACTGATTTGAATGAGCAGCTAGAATAAGGCCGGTTGGAAAGACCTCCAAACGTCTTAATAATGCACTCAGTAACAGGGTCTTTGTAGGCTAAACCCCACAGTGTGAGATTTATATGTGATTACCTGCATGATGAACTAGCTACATGCTCACTGAAATGAACAAGATAGATAGAAAAAAAAAGATAAATGGCCATGTAACCATGAAGACGAGGGGGAGAGGGTTTGTCTAGATGCTAATCTTTTTCTCCCTCCTTCACGTGGTCTCTCTCAATAACACATCACAGATTCAAGCAGCATAAAAGAGCAATCACAGAACAATTTAACCTCTCCCGCGTCTCTGTGCTCACACTCTCTCTGCGCGGGTGTGACGCCGCAGTAGAAGTGGCAGTAACTGCCAATTCACAAAGCTCCCACTCGACGAATTCGCTCACAAATGATAAGTTTCGGGCCCCCTAGCGATAAAGTAATTTCTCCATCTCTCCTGTCGGGAGGGCTTGGGGGACGGCAGAGGGCTGTGATAATCTCATAAACAGAAGCTGTGTAGATATGGGCCATCTATTATGGCCTGGGAACAGTAGCGCAGATAGCGGCATTTATTATCTGAGACAGCAGACAATACATTCTCATTCTGTGATACTACTGCTGACAGACACAGAGTGATCCATCTTCACCGACCGAGCGGAGAGAGAGGGAGCGACAGATGGGGAGTGAGAGAGGTACAGAGAGAGTGAGTGAGAGGGGAAGGACAGCAGAGTGACTGCGCGCGTGTGTGGTGTGTGTGTGTGTGTGTGTGTGTGTGTGTGTGTGTGTGTGTGTGTGTGTGTGAGAGAGAGAGAGAGTCAGTGTGTAAGAAGAAAGATGTACTGTATGTAATGTATGTAGAGGAGAATTATTATTATTTCTCGGCTCTGCATTAGCTCTGCTTCTGTCCGTTATGGTTAGGCACAATCAAATATAGGCACGCACGCACATACGCGCACACACACACACACACACACACACACACACACACACACACACACACACACACACACACACACACACACACACACACACACACACACACACACACACACACACACACACACACAGAGGGGCTTCTCCACCGGTTAGTGTATCTATCGCTGTTGCCCGCAGGCTTCACCTAAATAAATACAAAGAGGGATATAGTGGTTTTATTGCCAGGCTGTTATTTTACTGCTAATACCAATATTTTTACTATAAAACCCAACTGCACATCCAGTCTGTGCTTGGCATCCTTCCTAGTGTTTATCCTCGACTGCAGCTGCTATATTTGAAGTGGTACACTAAAGCAACAGGAATCATTTGCTCATGATCACAAGCACCATGTTTAAGTATGAGGGGTTGAACACATCATAAGACATTTGTTGCAGCAATTAGCTGAACATGATCTTTTTGGGGTATTTACAGGATGACCGAATAATCAAAAATTATGGTTTGCATATCAGAACTTTCACTTTCCTTCACCTTAAATGGCCCTATTACCAGAGCTGGTAGAATTGCTCTTTGGTATGGAAAGGAAGAAAATATATCTGCATGCAATGAATAACAATACTCCTTTAAGTGCTCATTCTCCTGTCAAATAGTCTGATAAAGCCAGGGAAGTAAGCATTCATTGCTTACTTTTTAATGCATGGTAATTTCTTTTGAAATAAATCATTTTAAAGAGCTGGTGACCTTTAAAAATATGTTGGGAAATATGCTTATTTTCTTTCTTTTTGAGAGTTTGATGAGATATTTGATATGACTTTCATGTCCATGCATGAGGATTAGGCTAAAGGTAGGAGAGGCTGCAAGGACACTGGGGGGAAACAGTTAGCTTGGCTAAATCTGCCCACCTGCCCCTCTAAAGCTCACTACTCAACACTGTGTTGTTTTATCTATCCACACAGAGCCCTGTGCAGAGTCAAGGAAGTTGTTGCACCGAGCTGTTATGTAATCATTTTTACATCACAGTAGTCTTAGTCAAGTCTTAGTTTTTTTACATTTCTGTTTGTTTACAGATTAAACAAAGGCAAAGCAATTTGTCAATGAATTAGATTTAGATTTGGGATACTACACTACTCTACAGTAGCTGTTTCCCCTCAACCTGCAGTCTCTATGCTAAGCTAAGTTTATTGCCTTTAAGCGCTAACACTGATGTTGTTGGAAAAAAAGCAAATTTGGGCACATTTTCAAAAATGGCAATCTATTGCATTGAAACATTTAAGACCAGGCAGTTTTCAGTGTTGTCACTGACAACTCCATGATGGCCACGGACACTGGTAAATAATCAACTTTTAATCTCTGCAGGTTTCTGGCATGTCTATGGATGTCTTGGCAGGAAAACCTGCATCTTCAGAGAAAAGGAGCAGAAAGAAAGAAAGAAGTAAACAAACAAACAAGCACAAACAGAAAGCTAATAAAAGAGAAGTTGGCGAAGAGATGATAAAGATTGAGATGGAGTGGGGTCGATGGAAGCAGTCCAGGTATATTTTGATTTGTTTTTCTCAGATTCCTTCCTTCAGCTCAGAGTGCAGAGCGCGTGAGCTGAGAGAAAACAGGTATAAACACAGAGAAAGCTGTGGCTTATTATCAGTGCCTAATGACATATGAGAAGAGATGCAATTAGAATGAGCCATATGGATGATCATATGGTCATTTTATAATTAGCACCAATTTAAAATAGAACACAGACTTGCATGAAACAAGAAAAAGCGTTGGTTGGTTTACAAATACATTTTTAAAGAAGAGTGATTTGAATCAATTAACAAACATGTAGTGGAGGGATTTACTGCTCCCTGTTTCTTCCTCTGCAAGTCCTAATCACTCATTATCATTGGGAAAGTTTTTAGACATCTTCTTAAATTGGTTCATTTGTCATGTATTTATGAGTATTCCAAATCACAGGCTGCCTGCTGCATTTTCATTACAGTGTGACAGACTGTAGATTGGACACTTCCTCATCTTTTGCACCTACTCTATCACTTTTACTGATTTGAATTTGATTTGAATTTTGTGAGTATACAAAAATTTTTCCTATCAGTGCATGTTCCATTACCAACTACAGAAAAATAATCGTTTAAACAAAACAAACACACAAAAAAGCTTCTGTTGTAAAATATAATTAATACATTTTATTTCAAGAGTTATAGATTTTGCCATATCATACAAATTGTGCCCCTGAGTGTCGAGAATATAGTTCCTTAGTTACATTTTTTCAACATGTCTATTGTGATGTGTAACTGCAGTTGTCTTTGTCGGATCAACATTTGTCAGAGTGAACAAGTGTTTGTGACAAGTGACAAACAAGAAAAACAAATTGCGTTGTTTGCTTTTTGAGAAAGATGTTCAGGCAGTAGTAAAGATGGAATAGATTTAAATGTGACACACATTGGTTTTTAAATATGAAAAGCTAAAGATAGTGGTGAAATGCCATTCAGTTATACTAACATATTTTTTCCCCACCAACTGGCTTCCTGTGGGAAAATATGAAACGGCCCATTCAGGATAGCTTGTAGGCCTATATGTCATTGCATAGACCTAAATATAATTTACTTTCAGCAGCGTTGTTCCTTTGCACAGTGGAGCTCTTGCATCCTTGCAATCTATAAAAGGTCACTGCCATACAAAACGCACAAAAGCAGCGACATTTTCACAGAACACTGGGAACACTGGGGGAAACCCTGGAGACAAACCTCACTGCCTGTGTCCCCAGAATTAGAAACACACTCAACACTCACCTTTACAGTTCACCTTCTCAAAGCCTTACCACACTTTGTTTATGTAAATGTTCTTTTCACTTCACACATTTCCTGTCAAAAATTCTTTTCACATCATTCCTGAAGCTGTATATGTACTATATGAATAAACGTTATGTCTTTTGCGCAGTAAAACTTGATTTAAACCTGCACTATACATGGCGACACTGAGCGTTGCAGAGAGCTCAGGCACAAGCTTTTCTGTCTGTCTTTTCAAGCTAATCTAAGACAATGGGAGAAAGGCCTAACACTTATTCTAAAAACATTTTATATTATGAGCAAAAATATGATCATATAATGGGTTCATAGAAAGTTAATTTATTTTCTTCCTAACAGAAGTGTGTTTGTAAACTGTTTGCCCTCTGGAGCCATATAAAGTTGATTTAGCAGTATTGACAAAAACATTAGGACATTTGAACAGTCGAGTGATCTGATGGTAATGACTTGTACCGCCGATGAAACATCAGGCGGCTACTGATGCTCTAGTACTGCCTCAGGGGTACAATCATAAATACATGCAGGGCTGTGTGTGTCTGAGTGTGAATCGGTGTTGTGTGTGTGTGTGTGTGTGTGTGTGTGTGTGTGTGTGTGTGTGTGTGTTTGTGTTTGTGTGTGTGCGGCATGCAGGGTGGTTATGTGTATCTGTAATCGTGTGAACGTGTATATATATGTGCATGTCAACATGTGTTCATGAGTGACTGTGTTGTCTGAGAGACAGCGCTTGTATGTGAGATGAAAAACAATCTAAGGCCCAATGATGGTGAGAGGGTAGAACGAAACCTCTGATAATATTGGAAACACAATCAGAGAGGAGGAGAGAGGAAGCGCCTCCATTGAGGGTATCACTGCACTAGGCTGGGTTCCCTTCTTGATTTCCAATAGAAAAAATATATGTTAGTAATCCATGTTACTAACAGCACTGAAGACTGTGACTTATTTATTGTTTGGAGAAAAAGTTAAACAATATTTTAGCAAATTGCAGGAATAATATTTTTAAGTTGCATTGCACCTAGAGAGCCACATTATTATGCCACTGTATATGTCTTCTTCGCCCTCTCAGCTAACACTGAAATGGAAGACTACATCGCATTTCTTTCAGTGTGACTTTGGCTCTGCTTTGCGAGCCTACATAGGTATCCAAACAGGACAGGTGTATAGTATCTATATAATACTGCTCGGCGCGATTGCTGCATACAACTTTTATGTTTTCATTATGTTTAGCAGTAGGGGAGAACGGGGTAATTTGTCACACGGGTTGGTTGTCACAATCGTTATATCTCGGAACCAGAAGGCGCTGTCTGTGAAATTTTGGTATGTAAATATCCAGAATTGGGATCAGAGGTCACCTACATAGTCTTCCTTGGAGTTAGACTGCTGAATTTGAGGTGAGACGACTGTTTGTGTTTTTCATGTCAAATTGAAAATATTTAGCTCCTCAGTATTTTTCTTCTAGGCTTTTACACAATGGGTTTATAACAAAACACTTGTGACCCATACAAAGTGTGAAGGGTAAACTATAGTTTAGATTGTGGTTAGCAAGCTAATTAGTTGTCAGATGGTTGTTGGCCTTGATGCTAGCAAGAAATTCAAGTTGGGGTTGGTCGTCACATTTTTTGGGGGGTTGGTTGTCACATGTTATCTCAAGGCTGCAGCCAGAAAAGGAACCCAATAACGAAATAAATCGTCAAGCTGTACCCTCACTGACACCCCAGAGAAGGAAAGAATAGAGCAGAAAAAGGCAGCTAGCATGCAAAAGAAAAAAGGGCAACAAAATCAAAACAACCCAGTGCATCCCAAACTAGACCAGCTGCCAAGGCTACAGTAAGTTATGTAGGCCTATTTGTCAACTTGACAATGCAATTAAACTTTCAAATTTAGTTCTACTTTCTTGCCTTCTTTTTAAGATTATTCCCATTAAGATAACATTGTGACAAACAACCCCATAGTGTTTGACAACCGACCCCTTGATGGGGTTGGTTGTCACAATGTGTAACGGCCTCCACACACATCCTGCGTCTACCTCTGGAGCGCGTCGCGTTACCTTACTGCTGCCTCTCTCGGACTTTTCTCGGACACACATGCAACGTGCAGCGCTGCTTCTAAAAGCCCTATCTTTCTACATAGAGTTTTCATAGATAATTCCCATTAAAAATGAAGTTCTTTCATGTCATCTATGATGCATATGATTTATATTGAGTCTGGACAGTAATCCGTGTGCCCCATTGCCATTTTTTTTCTTTTCTTTTGCCATATTTTTGCTTGTTGGAAGTTTTATTTTGAAGGGGACACACCAGGAAATGGTGAAACTACAGCGAAAGCTGCCAGTATGAAGTCAATATGACTCTCAGCAGAGTATTTCAAAAATCACTTTACTGATTTATACGGGAGAGAGAGAGAGGGGGGTGTGGTCGGGGAAGAAGAAGGCCGTAGACACAGATAGAGCAACGGAAAACTGTTGCGCTCATCATGATCTTTTTTATTTCTTCACTATATTGGATCTCTATATGTGTCATTTATCCAAATATGAAATGCCAGAACTAATTGAAAATTAGGTTTTAAATCCCTCGGATTTTGATTGCACAATTAAATCGTGAAATAAAGGGATTATTCGTGTATACGACTGAGGGATGTTTTATTTTGAAATAAACACACCGGGTAAACGTGTAACTAGAGTGATTGCTGCTGGTATGACTGTCAGCAGAGTATTTCTCTATCAGTTAAAGCACAGAGACGCGAGAGAGACGCGCTGCTCTCAGAAAAAAAAAGGCGAGCCTCCTGAGGTGAAGGGGAGCGTCGCTGCAGACTTGCCTCCGACGCGCCTCCGACGTGCCTCAGCAGTGCGTCTGAGGTTGGATGTGTGCTCGCTCTACGTTGATTTCACAGTCTGTGACAAAAAGTCAGACGCAGACGCGAGGTAGACGCACAGTAGAGGTAGGATGTGTGTGGGGGGCGTAAGGGTGTCTTTGATGATGAATTTCTTCTTTATTACAATAAGATAGAAAAAGTGGGTACACATTTCAAGCCAACACCTTAAGCTTCAATTTAATGTAGGAATGACTATTGAAAGATATTTAGGTGATGAGCAATTCTCACTAGAGTAAAAAGTGTGCCTACTTACCCCGTTCTCCCCTACTGTTTTTTTTAAATGGTGGTCATACAGTTTTAATTGATTTTGTAAGTTGCAGGCCGAAACAAAAAACAAAACAATGAGCTGAAAGATACTAGAATGCTCAATAGAACTAATGTCAACCCCAAAGGTGATACAATTTGAGATGTACAAGTAGTCATTCCATGCATTGTTAATGTAAAATGAATTAAGTGCAGGATGTGTTTAACTTTTGAAAGCATTTGTTTGTTTATTAATCCTGTTGCTGACAGATCTGCCCTGATTTGATATGAATTGTTGGCTGCAGTTGGGCTTTGTAGTCATCTGATCCAGTCCTGGAACAAAAAACAAAACCTGAAAAACATCAACCTGATGCTGCAGTGACTGCCTTTGTAACCTACATGAATGCAAGCTAAATAAGTAATGTCAGTTTCAAAGCCAAAGCTTGCATTTGCACACACACACACACACACACACACACACACACACACACACACACACACACACACACACACACACACACACACACACACACACACACACGCACACACACACACACACACACAAACACACACACACACACACACACACACACACACACACACACACACACACACACACACACACACACACACACACACACACACACACACACACACACACACACACTGCTGAGCCTTTCTTTGTGTGTGTTCTGGTATAATTTGCTTCCAGATATTTAATTAATTGCTTGATACACTTGATCTTGCCATTTACAAAAGGCATTCAAAGCGTCAGAATGGACAGAAAAAAACAAAAAGGGAATATGATTTAAATTCTACATCCGTTAATGCCTCGTTAAAACTCCAGGCGGCTACAATTGATTGTTGCTGACCCTTCTGGACCGTTTGTCCTCCTCAATAACAATGGAAGTGTTGGAGATTTCGGATGAAGCCAAAACACCTTCTCGCTTTACTCTCCTGACAGTATTTCAATGCATGGCTTCTTTTTTACTTTATCTACCAATCGTTCAGTTCTATGCTACAAAATCACTGAATAAATGGCCCAATCTGTAAAACAAATAAAAATGTCACCCGGAACGTTTCCACTGTCTCTCATCCCCTTCTTTCATTTTTCCCTTCCCCTTTCCCTGTGCTTCCGAAATATGTCTCTCTTTATCACTTGCGACATCGGCAGGATAGGCCTGTCTGAAGCAGGTAATGATTTTTTTTTGTTCTTATTTCTGTGTTGAGAGGGATCAGAGTATAGTGCTGGTTATCAGGCCATTTATTACCCTGCCAGCTCGCCACTCAGCTGTCTGGGTAAATGCAATCTCTCCTGATTCACACAATTACCCCAAGATAGAGAGGGGAAGAGAAATATCTCTCGCAAAAGGCAACGCAGGTCAGAGAGAGAGAGAGAGTTAAGGGGAAATACACAGGGAAAGAGAGAAAGACTACCTTTTCCAACCAGAGCAGCAGTTTGTGTATCTGCGCAAGGGTGTTTTGTTTGGATGGTGTGATGAAAATGTGCGCTGTTAATACATTCCAGTGGCTACATCCTACTTAGAAGACTGTGAAATCTTTCTGTTATGGATCCATTAGCAACATGGTACAATTTCATTATGCATCCTTAACTGGAGCTGATCACTTCCCTAAAGAGCACATCAATTTAATATTTCTCCTGGAATTCATTTAACTAATGAAGCATTACATTGTTTGTTTCTCAACAACAACAAAGCTGTACAGACCAAACACAGAGGAAGTCAATATGTGTGCATGTGTGTGTGTGTGTGTGTTTCCTAGTGAGTAATTCAGCTTGCTCTCTCTGGGTCGACCACTGACATTGATACTATGTTGATGTCGTGGATGAGGACTGACCAGACAGGCTTCCATAAAACTCATGGTTAAGATGCAAAACAATGAGTCAAGATTGTTTTGTCAGTAAGGCTCCTTTAAGAACAGTTTTTTTTGTTATCTTCTTAGAATTGACAATGAGCAGCTGCAGTTTGTATTTTGTCTCCAACCCTCTCTCTCTCTCCTCTCCTCTCCTCTCCTCTCCTCTCCTCTCCTCTCCTCTCCTCTCCTCTCCTCTCCTCTCCTCTCCTCTCCTCTCCTCTCCTCTCCTCTCCTCTCCTCTCCTCTCCTCTCCTCTCCTCTCCTCTCCTCTCCTCTCCTCTCCTCTCCTCTGTTTTGGGACACTCTATCCTGTGCTAATGTGCGCTGCATTCTGTTTCACCAGTACAGCGGGAGTCATCAAAAACTGCAAAGAAACAGGCCACATTTCTCCCCTAGCCCAGCACTTCTGCATGTGTCTAAAAGTGTGTGTGTGTGTGTGTGTGTGTGTGTGTGTGTGTGTGTGTGTGTGTGTGTGTGTGTGTGTGTGTGTGTGTGTGTGTGCGCGTGTGAGTGTGCATGTGTGTTAGTGTGCCTGATGAGAAGAGCTGCTCAGCAATATTTAGCGTTACTGCGACAGAACAGCTTTAGGACAGAACAGAACAAGGCTCACCTTCAGAAAAAGACAAAATGAGAGGCACAAGAGAGACACAGTGAGAGAGGGATACAGACCCAAAATATTATTTGAGTTTTGAAGCTCCTAACATTTTGGCTAAAGTGAAAGGGGAAAATCTCAATGCCACTACACTTAAACCAGCTGGCGTTTTCTCACCCTTGTGTTTATTCCCTGTAAGAGGAAAAGAGAGAAAGGCGCTGTTGTGACCTTTTATGACGGAAACAAACCTTTAGGGTGGCTATGAATTGTTCAAAAACAGGAATAGTAAAATTAATGTGATCATTTGTGACTTATCCTTATTTCATATAAATTAGACCTCAGTTCCTGCATCAGTGATTTTTTTTTCTCTGAAAAACCGAACTTAATTAATTGAGTCCCATTGGTTAGTGTGTATATAGATCTTTAAATATGACTGTACCAGTGAGATATGGTTAAGGTCAGGGTTGATTAAGGTTGAATAAGTCATAGCTCTAATAGCACAATGTATTTTTGCAGTAAATCATTAGACATTTGTGTGTGAGTGTGTGTGTGTGTGTGTGTGTGTGTGTGTGTGTATTGGGGAATATTGCAGCAGCTGCCTGCCTTTCATATGCACCATGCACCATATACACACCCACATACGTACATCCACCTACACACACATTTCCACAGACCAGCTGGGCAGTGGCTCCATGTTCGGCATATGACACATGCGTCAGCCTTCCAACATGGCACAGCATCAATTAAACCAAACAGGACATCCATCACATCTGACCTCGGAGCAGCACCTGACACATAAACGTACACAAAGAGCACATAGACATATTTCTCCAACATTTCTCTCAAACATTAGCTCAAATTGGCCTTGAAAGGACTTTATAAACTACACAGCATACATCTCCTTCTAACATTACACACTTTTCACAATGGAAAAGGAGCAACAGACAAGGGATCTCTCTATATGTATAGAAGCATTATCCCCTCACTTTTTAAAATTTTAATACACTTTTATGTGTCTTTGTGTGGGAAGTTGTAAGCAGCAGCTTGCCAACCTTTTTACCAGCTTAAGTTATTGAAGCTGTTTAAAAAGTATTGCAGCATTAAACAAATATTCATCTTGGACTTCAGACTAAATATGGAAGCTCTTGCAAATTTCTCAGGGCATGACCTCCTAGCCAATCATTTTGTAGGGAGAGCTCGTTCTACATTCATTGTCAACTTTGTTACACAGTGCAGCTTTATAAGCTTAGTTTGCTGATGGACTTACTATGAGTACAGAATTGACAGATTCTCTGTCCCTGCTGTTCTGAATAGGGCTGAACCCCCAGCCAGTGTGGTCTGATGGTATCAAAAGCTATTATTTCTTGCAAAAACTACTAAAGTTGAGCGTCGACATAAATCAAAAATAATTTCATAGATATGTCGCCTGGCCCATATTATTAAACTCAAACGTCTATAAAAACTGATCTTTACACAATACTACTGTCAAAATTGTATTTGTATTACAGTTATTTTGGGTTGAGATTTGCTCACCAGGCCGGCTGCCAAAATAAAACATCTCCTGTTTGTCCCAAAAATAAAGTGAGGTGCTGTTAGTGAAGTGTGAGGATAACACCAAACAAGAGAACACCCAGCGCTCTCCACTTTTGGCTGCAATCCATGCACTGCAGTGAAATATTATCCCCTTAAATCTTTAAGTTACTCTCACATCCTCAATCTGATGGAAACACAATGAGTGACTTCCACTGTAGTCTCTTTGGCAAATACAGTCATTTATAATAATATAATTTTTGTTGTTAATATCAAATAATATAAAGGGAACATATATTTGTGTGTGTGTGTGTGTGTGTGTGTGCGCGCAAAATTGTGTGCACATTGTTCCTGTCCAAATGTGTCTTGCTGCTAGGTTGCTTGTGCGTGTGTGCGCTTTTGCACATCCACTCTAATGATGATGAAATATGTTGTTAATGTGGTAGGTTATTTCAGTCGACTGACAGTTGTTGTAGAGGTGGTTGTACATTGTGTGCATGTGTGTTAAGCCAGTTGTCCATGTGTGCATGCTTGTTTGTGAGTGTGCATGTGTGTGTTTAATTGGACCTCCCTGAGCCAGTCTGCAGGTGACGGAACTCATCTGCTCTTCCCCTGATTAAGGACAACAGATGGACTGGTATCACAGCGCACGCACGCACGCACACATGCACGCACACACACACACACACACACATGCACGCACGCTCACACGCACACAGACACACACAGACACACACAGACACACACACAGACACACACACAGACACACACACAGACACACACAGACACACACACACACACACACACACACACACACACACACACACACACACACACACACACACACACACACACACACACACACACAAAGACACCATACTTTCAAAGGACATGAGTCATCAACAAACACATTGCACTCACACATATTGTACAAGTTATGTGGACTGTAATCAATTCTTAATACACACAGAGTGAAAATGTTTTTGGCGCCACCATGCATTCCAACTGGAATGACCTCGATGCCTCAGACAGTTCAGTTGCCACCTTTCTCATCAGCGCTGTCAACTGCACATGAAGACTCATCCTGTAAATCATTATCATCACCATGCTGCCTCTCTAACACAACATCTCCTCTGTCCGTCTCCATCTGTTTGACTGACAGAGATTATGAGTTCATTTATGCAGCCAGCAAGAAGACCCTAATGAGACAGGCTCATTCAAGAAAAGACCTGACCCAAAGCTCACAATGTGATCGATATAGAAACTGATTTTCCCTCTTCTGAAATGAGGAGTCACATTTGACAATGACAGTCACTTTCTAAATATTGAATTCATATATGACTCACAAGCAGACACACACACACACACACACACACACACACACACACACACACACACACACACACACACACACACACACACACACACACACACACACACACACACACACACACACACACACACACACACACACACACACACACACTGACAATCTTTGCAAAACATGTCTTTAAATGTCTTTATATTACTTCAATTTATATTACTTATCTCTATCATGATAGATTCCAGTGTGCGTTGTGATTCCAACATTCTGTGAATACGTTTGAAGTTATTAACAATGCGGTTCACACGGCTGAATGAATAATTGATCAGGTTTCTGAGTCATTATCCAAGTTAAGGTCTCCAGTATCAGTGTAACAGCTCACAGCAGACCCTATTAGCTCCAATAAACTCTAGTGCCAGAGTTGATACAACAAACTCTCCCATTAATACCTGATCTTTAAGGCGCTTTATCTTTGTAGATCTGAGTCATCCTCTTAAGTTTTCCCCCTAACCTTTAAACAGATGTTCAGCAGCAACTCTCCCCACAAACCCCATCAGCCAGTGTGTACAGTGCACACACACACACACACACACACACACACACACGCGCACACACACACACACACACACACACACACACACACACACACGCACACACACACACCTGCCTCATTAAAAACACAGGAACACCTTTTTAATCTTGTCAGAGCACAAACTCAGTAAGGTGAACTTTTACACTCGGGGACTAATTAAAACATAACTTAGGACACTGTTGTTCTTCTGGGTCTGGTAAACTGCTAAAGTGTGTCCCCCTCAGATTATGAACCACTTAAAACCTGCCAATATGTTTTAAGGGTCCCATGTACGGTGGCCCTGAGAGCTCACGGCACTGCAACATCAGAAAACACATGCAAGAAGACAAAACGCAAGCAAATAGCCTGAAACACGACGGAAGTGCTTCGAAAACATGACGGAAGTGCTTCCGTAAGTGTTTCCAGAGGACACTTAAAAGTGATGCACACGTCCAGACAGGCTTGTTGTTTATGCAGATTTTGACCATGATTTTGACTCACAGTGCTATTAAGCGCTGTGTAGCAAATGTTGGCAATCTAAAAGTGTGATTAAAGCCGTTTTACTGGACTGTGGAGGAGACTGTGTGCAGGAAGACTGAGACACCATCTGTCCGAAATGTAGGTAGTCATATTTTTTAAATAATTATGGCCCATTGTTAGTTGAATGTCTGTGATGTCCTTTATCGTATCCCTCCTATAATAACCAACACTGACTGAAATGAGAGAATGCCGCTGGGTTTAGTTAGCGTTAGCGTCCGCTAGCTTAACCGTTAGCTTTAGGCTAACCGTTTGAGCTGTGGAGGCTATTTGCTTGCGTTTTGTCTTCTTGCATGTGTTTTCTGATGTTGCAGTGCCGTGAGCTCTCAGGGCCACCGTACCCATGGCTGCAGTTCAGGTCACTTCAAACAAGGGGTTGATATTTTGGTGGCAAGGTGGCAAGGACATTCAAAATTAAATCACTAGAATACTGGAAGAAAAGTTGTAAAAGCCATCGGAATTTTGACATAGGCTGCACACACATTAGTTTTATTATTATTATTTTTTTTTTAAATTAAAGGTGTTTCGAGGAATTTTCAGTTTGTGTTAAAGGTGAAGTAAGCGATTTATTCATGTTAATATAAGTGTTAAATCGCTCTTCATTCATACAGTGATCACTTACATAATGTGCACGTTTCATAAAGCCGATCTCTCAGTCAACTGCTCTGCATGTAATCGTCAAATAAACCTTTCGGGGATCCCAAAATTAAAGGGTAACTGCACCCCCTGTTTGAGCGTACTGCACAATTTTGAAAAATGCATGCAGACCATGGATTCTGAATTCTGTTTTAGAACTCTGTTTTTAAAACATTCCGACATCAGCCGGCCAACATTCGGGAGGGAGGGGGGCGCGTGGTGTCTTTGAAGGAGGCGGGCTAGCTGCTAGCTGTCACTCAGGAAGATCTGAATGACATGACTTCCTCGAAAAATGGAGTGACACAAAACGGCACTGTTGCTACACAGTGAGCTCATATGCCACACAGATGGGTCGTCTGAGGTGGAGGACTTTTCTTATTTTGTTAATTGTTGGCGGGTGTCTCTATCGTAGTGTTAGGAGACAGAGTAGCGCAAGTGAGTGAGCGGCTGTGTGTGTGTGCGAGGAGAGGGAGCGGTAGCGTGTGTCAATCAAGTGAAGCAAGCAATGAACGAGTCCGGGTCTGTGTGTGTGTGTGTGTGTGTGTGTGTGTGTGTGTGTGTGTGTGCCTGCGTGCGTGCACAGGCACACTGCCGGTAGAAGTGAAGGGTCTTTACCCCCGAAATAACATCCTTGGAGGGGCGATATAACAGTAGAAGCTCATGAACCAGCCATGGACCTACAAAGAGCGTGCCCGGCTTTGCGGCGACGTGATGACGCCATGATGTACCAAAAGTACATCATGACGTCATATTTCGAACCCAAAGGATTTATTTTTTTTCAAATCTTAGCAAAGCTCTAAAATGATTTACAATACAAAAAATTTCTTACATTGCCGATATTGAACATATTGCAATTTTTTTCAATATTAACACCAGCATATGTGTTCCTTAACAACATAGTGATTTAATTCACCTTATATCTCAAAAAACAAGTAAAAGGGTGCAGTTACACTTTAATATCCAATCACAAGAGAGAACGCTACAAACCGACACCCGTCTCACTCATGGTCTCACTGCCGGTGCACGCCAGAGCGACAGATGGGTGAATGTGTATGCGCCTACAATGGCGGAGCAGGTAAAAATCCTTCCCAATGTCTGTTTTGATGGTTTTTATCATGTTTTATCACGCTTATGGATCTGAGATGATGCTAGATAACTCGCTGCTTGAAGACCGCAGTGCATTAATGTGGTGACGTAGGGACTAGCGAGGGGACTGCTAACTGCAGTAACTGACAGGAAGTTAGCTAAAAGAACCATTCCGCTTACAGCACCTTTAATTTTTGCTCCCTCTTTGCTCCCAAAAGCGGTAGAGTTTTTACTAAGCCAGCTGTTGCTCCTGGCTGAGCGTACCCCCATGACAAAAGCATTAAGAAACACTATATTGAAATTGCATTCTTTGCACTGATGGTCTCGTTTGCTGTTACATGTAATTTATGATCACCAGCGGAAAAAATTTGACTTTTTCAGAAATATTCAAAAGTTCCTCGTATCGTACGGACCTTTAAAGTGCTATCATTAAAAAAGTATACAGGGCGGGTGATTCATTAATCTCTCAAATTATCTTTGTTGCTGTTACAGAATATCGACACACAGAGCAGAGACTATACCCTACCCTCGAATTTGCAGTAGCCTACAACTTGCCAGTGAACCCAGTGTGACCCCTGGATATTACTCCGCTCCCATATTAATCCGGCAGTCACTGTAAAACACTCCATTTGGTCTACATCCATTTGCCTTCGGGGGCCACTTAATGATAATTACGAGGCTCTCAGCATGGTAGTTAATATTACCCCATATAATCCATCGTGGAAAAAAGCAAAGATAGAATATGCTTAGCAGGTGATAAAAGAAGCGGAGAATCATAAAAAAAAGTAGTAGGCTATAAGTACTCCCCCAAAAGAAACACGCACAATGGGACAATAATTAAAATTCATGTTACACGCTGCGATAGCTGAATCAAATCGACGAGTGCTTCAAAAAAAAGAGGAAAAAAAGGAACAATTCCCATTCTTATCTCCACAAAACATGGCGACACACACACACACACACACACACACACACACACACACACACACACACACACACACACACACACACACACACACACACACACTCAAAATGAAGAGAGAGGTAGGAATGAGGGTGAATGGGAATGAAAGAGAAAAATAAAGAAAAAATATGGGGGGATGAAGGGGGGTGATAACAGCTTCAATAAATCATCCAGGCCAGTCGCCGCTCCCCGGGGATGTGGGATTGATTAAATTAAGCACTCCCTCTACCAGTCTGTCTATCCATCCCTCCGCTCTCCATCCCTCCTCTCTTTCTCTCTCTCTCTCTCTCTCTCTCTCTCTCTCTCTCTCTCTCTCTCTCTCTCTATCTCTCTCTCTCTGCGCCGTATAAATGCCAACAGCTGATCGCGAGACGGCACACTCACAGGAACACCTCGCGCAGAAGCCGCAGAAAGAGGAGAGACCGAGGGAAAGAGAGATCGAAGAGAGAGAGAGAGGGATTCAGAGAGAGAGAGAGAGAGAGAGAGAGAGAGAGGGAGAGAGTGAACGAGGGGACGCTGTTGATCCACTCGGCCTCAGGAAGTCTTATTGTGATGTTTGACCGACCTGAGTAAATCGTCAATAACGGGAATTAAGGACCATTTCTGCGGACGAGACACTTATCTTTTTTTTGAAAAGCTTCCAAACAACGTTTTTCTTATCCTCTTCATTTCTTGGCATCCCTCCCTCCTCCTCATCCTCTTCGTCCTCCATCTCTTCTTTAAAAAGCCCGAGAGCCGCCGCGTGCGCTGCAGGGTGCCTTCCACCGACTCCTATTTTGTTTTTATGTTTAATTTGACCGGTCGCGAGCCTCTGCCCGCGAGCATAGAAACCCCAAGGCACCCCCTCTGGAGAGGGAGCTGTCCGGTGCTGAAGTTGCATTTCTCACCTTCTTTCTGCACGAGGACTTGAAGCCGGGGGAAGCAGAAGACACACACAGACACAGACGGACTGAAACAGAGAAGAAATAACAATCTGCGGCCAACTATTTTACCGGATAAACCCCCTTGCTCGCGGCGTTGCTCCAACAATCTGAAGACAATCTTCCCCACCTCCGGTTCGCCTCTCTTCATTAGTGTGTGAACGGGCGAGTCACCACGCTGGCCAGGCCGTCGGCTACCGGCTGTGTTTGTGAGTGTGTGTCGTTGTGTTTGTGACAGTGTGTGTGTTTGTGTGTCGGTGTCGCACCACCATGCCAAGGTCTTTCTTGGTGAAAAAGGTGAAATTGGATGATTTCTCCGGGGCGGATTTGGAGAACGTCTACCGACACAGGACAGACCTCAGCCTGCGGCTCCATGACAAAGGTAGGTCACGCTGCCTGCACAGTGCACACACAGGGAGCATTAACAGGTGTCTCTCAACACACAAGTCGGTCTGACAGTGGAGACTGGTAGAGAGCCTTTAATAAAGCTATTTCCAAAAATAAGAAGTGGATTTAAAATCGACCCTATGTGCAACTCTTAACAAAAGATTGTATCCACGCAGGCATACAACATGGCGTGTGCAGCCTATTCATCTTTGCATGTCCTATTTTTTTTTTGTTATCTCTCATGGCATCGCTTGTTCGTATCCCATAATATTTCTCGACTTAGTCCGCTATCTGCAGCCTTGCCCTGCGCAATGTAACCCATGGGTCTGGTGGCTGCCTACCTGTGGGGGTGATGCGGGTGTGTACTCGAGCCCTTTAGTCATTGATTACAGAACAACAGCAGACAGCATAGACTCATCACAAATAGTTATTGCCCTCCGATGCCCCGTCAAAGCCCCGCGCGCTAAGCAGCCCATTGCAAAATAAGTCATTCCGACCGCATGACTTCACACAATTCTTAGCGCAGCGTGAACTTCAGGGCACTGCAAGAGGCTGAGATGGACACGGTGAAACAGTGGAATAACTGCCACCCTGTTCAGTTGAGTGTTATAGCTGCACATGATGTAATGCTTTATTCACACTGGGAGCAGGCTTGATTTTTTGAGCGTTTGTTGGTCTGTCTTTAGGAGTTATACTGCCATTGGAACAGAAAGGTCACTTGACAAATCAACTAGATCAGGCGCGTCTTAGGTGTAATCGATGTAACACACACATGCGCTCACACACACTCGAGCACACACACACACACACACACACACACACACACACACACACACACACACACACCCACACACACACACACACACACACACACAAACACACACACACACACACACACACACACACACACACACACACACACACACATACAAACATACACACACACACACACACACACACACACACACACACACACACACACACACACACACACACACACACACACACACACACACACACACACACACACACACACACACACACACAGGCTAAGTAAGGTTAAAATAGATATAGACAGGACAGTGTTGGACAGTTCATATTTGAAGATAGTTTATATGGTTTAAAAACTGTGCAGCTACCAAGCTACAGACACATTTGTCCACGAACTGCCCCCAGGTGCAGCACAAATAAGCAGCGGTTTAGTAATCCTTTATGTAACAATGCTGTGGACAAGAAAACAACACCAGCAGTGGTGCCCAGTGTTCTTCCTTGATTTGTTTTTCTTGACAAAGGCCTATGAATATAAAATATATCCTACATTCTACAGAGGGTTCTTTTCTGGCTTCGTGTCCCCAGGTAACACTTCCCAGTATGTGCAGTGTCAGCATATTTTTGCACCATATCTCAAACATACTGAAGTTGCTGTAATGCATTAGAACACGTTGTATGTATACAATGGCTGCAACAAGCCTATCGTTTGACATAGACACACACATGGCACTCCTGACTACTGGCAAAGAAAAACTGTTGAATACAAGTTAATGGATTCAGATTCTGAACGGAAGTAGCATTTATATTGAAGGGAAATCATTGTTTTGGAATATCTGGGTACAAATGATAAATATGGATTCTATTTTTTATTTTTTATAATGATACTTTTATATCTCTAGGCCTAACAAAGCAGGGCCACATGACAGTGATACTGAGGACAGAGCTATTGTTTCGTGCTCCCCTGCGATCGTCTCTGTAGCTGTGAATTTCCCCCACTCCCTTTAACAGTGTGTGCGTCACATTTTTTTTTACCCGAAAGGAAAAAAAAACAGTGATGCTTTTACCATGTAAATTGAGCCACTGCATTGCTTCCAGCCCAGTGCCATTGACACGCTGTTGCACATCAACATGTGTATACTCCGTGCGTGGCCCTAGCCTTCACTTCTCTGCTCGTAAAGCAAAAAAAAGCTGTCAGTGGTGTATTTATAATGTCGAGGTTAACAAGCCCCGCTCGGCTTGACACGCGATCTGCCGCCTCAGCAGCAACCGTGCAACGCTTGCCTGTCCCGGCCAACCTTTTGTCTCCATCCCTTACGTCTGATGGTAACAGCTTAATGTGGCTTCTACATACAGAACAGCAAGCAAGCCATGGCATAGCACAACTATAGTGTGCTTTTGGAATCATTTATATATCCCTCCACTGGTGTTCCATGCCCTGGGCGTGATGGGACGGTGTATTCACATGGGACGCAGTAGCAGCAGATATGCAGTGGAGCTGTTGTTATCGTATGTAGACAGATATGTGGTATCATATGGAGCTTGTTACTCCTGCTGCATCTAACTAAAAAAAATTCAGAGAGACTGGATGAATAACTACAACATGAGTTTTCTTCAAGGAGGAAAAAGGAAAAAGTATGAATTTCAGACAATTATGCAGCATATTTTGATAATGGACATTATGATGAACCACACCTGGCTTTTCTTCTTGTTGATCACATCTTGTTTACCGTTTACATCATGCACATATTTAACTGACACATACTTTAAAACATCAGAACAATATATTATCTCAAGCTTCCTATGGAGAACAGCTTACTTTCTTTCCTGGTGTCTCTGTGGATCGTATATTGTTTATGGTTGGCTCAAAGTAGATAACTCTGAAACAACGTAAACGACGGGAAGGCATCCGGTATGTTTTAGGGGGAACGTTTAGGTCACAGGATAACCCAATTTAGCTATAGTTTATTAGATGTATTCATATATATAATAGATGTGCCTGAAAATCATATCTCAAACGGAAAACAATTGAAATTTTCTCTGATAAATCAAGACCTGCTCAAATATATACAGTATATACAATGGGATCCAAAAGTGTGAGATCACATTTAAATATTATCCCAATACTATTTTCCCACAAACCTGGAAGTAATCAGAAAGTTTGAGGGTTAAGAAAGATTTAAAGCTCAGTTTTGTTATGTCATGTAAAACAAACAAGATGTTTTTAAGATTAATTATTTCTAGGTCTGTAATCGAATTAGGGCAACTTTTTAGCATTGAACAACTTAAAAAAAAACAATACTCCGGAAACAAGACCAAACACTTGGAGTGGGCTAAGAAATAACAGCATTTCAAAGTTGATGAGTGGAAAAAAAGTCCTATTTACAAATTACTGCTAACTCCAAATTTGAGATTCAGGGCAGTAGAAATAAGGGTGTATGGTGAGAGTAGAAGAGGAGAGATAGAATGATACCGCAGTGTTTAAACGGACAGTGAAAACATGGTTGGGGCAAGACTGAGGTGGTTGTGCCCATACTCTACAGTTGGACACCTGCCAAATGCAATATAGAAATATCTTAACATTTATGTCACTGTGTTTGTGTTTGAAGTCTGTTTAAATCGCACCACACTGTTGACTGCACTGATAGAGCATATACAACCGCTTTGCTGTCACTGTGCCAGTGACCTGCACTGCACTGGAGCTGTCCGTGGTGCTGATGCCCATTTTCACTCCCTAAATCAGCTTCTTCAATTTCAGGGTCAGCCTTTGTGCATTTATCTATCCCACAGGAAGTGTTTTATCTGCAACCTTTTGGGAACTGAAGCGCAGTCAATTGCTGAATTATCTCTGGACTAATTCTCCAGGCTTTTTTCTCTCACTTCACAACTGGCCAAATGTTTGCAGAAGAGAGACAGATGTGATGTGCCACTTCAGACTTCAACATTTGAAGGTTTTTAAAATAGTTACAGTTGCAGCTACTTACTCATCCGTAACCACTTGTGCAGGGTAGATCTTATGATAAAAGAAGACGTGTGTGTGTGTGTGTGTGTGTGTGTGTGTGTGTGTGTGTTCTTAGAGTCTCTCGCCAACCATTCATCTGTACTACTTCACACTTGGCAGGTGTATTGCTGAGGACCCAAGGGAGTGCAGTGCTGAGTGTGAAGTTGTTTGGATCAGCGGTTCTGTAGAAAACTGCACAAAATCCGGTCAAGCCAGCTGGACTGTGCATGGTGTGCGTCTTTCCGGGCTGTTACGATTCTGGTGCTTGGAATGGCCAAAAAGGGGAAAAAAGAGTGCGCAGTTACCGTAACAGTGAGAATAGATGTGCATCATCAAATTCCAATATGCGTCACTGCACTAGTACAGAGAAGGGTACTTAGCCATAGTTACTGAAGTATTATTAAAATACAGATACACACCAAAGGACTGTAACTCTCAACACATTCTTTGCTGAGTATTTTTACAGCTGCCAGTGGCAGCTTATTCACGTTGTTATCAGATCACCTAAGGTCAGAGGAAGTGCCTCCTAAATGCATGATGCCTTTCATTGAAAAATATATAATACAACCACACATGATCATATGGCTTATATGTCCTGGAACTGGACCCAGGGTCAGATCTTACTAGATTCTGGAACCTTCTGTTTCACCCATTGCGTCATCATCTTTGGTTTCTCCCTTTCAATTAAAAGGGAAAAATGCATCTGCTTACTCAATACATAGGCTACATAACTTCACCGCCTGTCACGTCCTGCTATGTGTCCTACCATAGCACTTAGTGTACAGCTTAATGGTGTTTTCTACTTACAACACGCTGTAACACGTTAGAAACAAGTTGCTGGTTGAATAAACCATCTGTTTGGAATATTTATGTCAACTCTGCATCTCTTGGTTTTGTACTGTGATGGATGCACTTAACAACACCATGCTGTATACAGTATGAGACATGGTGTCTATTACTAATGTAATATAGTTGTTAACATCAGTGAATTAGCACCTATTGAAGCAAAATCCACCAATTCAGAGGATCTAACGGTGGTCAATATACAGAGTCTCCATTCTTATTGTCTCTGTGAAGAATGATAAGCTTGAATAAGGAGACAACCTGATTTCACTCTGTTCTTCCAGTCCAGCTACAGCAGTGTAATTGCATTAATCCAGACTTTTCCCCTGTAGTCTCCCTGTTAGACCGACATGTAGCAGTATGTCTAACACATTTCCTACCGGTATATCACCTGCACGTCTCTGCTTTCATGGGGGGGGGGGGGCGGGGGAAGCTGTTGCACCTGTGTCCCTGTGTGACTCTTACATGTGGAGTCAGTGATTCTGGAGAATTTTGTCAAAGTCACCTTTTGTACAAAATCTTTGAATATCTCCTCACGATCCGCTACCGAGGAGATGCTCACTCATATTGACAAAAAGTGGATTTGACAACAAGCATTCTCCAGATGAGAACCTTTAAGATAGTTTTAATATAACACATTTTAATTTGTTATAAATTATGTCTGAATACTTTAGTCTGAACCTCTGACACGCCTGCCAGAGTTCAGCTTAAAACATACTTTAATATTACTTCCACCTCAGTGGTTCTCTATAAAACTGTAACACTGTTTTCTTTTCCACCCCCATGTCAGCTGGTTACATCAGTGACTATATCAGCCCTGTTGTGTACGATGGGGAGAGCGACAGTGGGATCAAGGTGCCCTCGCCCGACCCCATCTACGACGGTATCCACAGTGAGTACGGGGCTGCTGACTCGGAGTCCCCCGACAGTCCCAGCTCAGAGATCACTGACGGCTACATCAACGGAGACGCGGCGGTGAGCGAGGGCTACACGGTCGATGCCTTCTTCATCACCGACGGCCGCTCCAGGAGGAAAGCCATCAGCAGTCCCCGGACCATCCAGAGGCACACGTGCAACGAGTGTGGAAAAACCTACGCCACGTCTTCCAACCTGAGCCGGCACAAACAGACACACCGCTCGCTGGACAGCAAGATGGCCAAGAAATGTCCGACCTGCGGCAAGGTGTACGTGTCCATGCCCGCCATGGCCATGCACCTGCTCACTCACGACCTCAAGCACAAGTGCGACGTGTGCGGCAAGGCGTTCAGCCGACCGTGGCTGCTGCAGGGCCACATGCGCTCGCACACGGGTGAGAAGCCATTCGGCTGCGCGCACTGCGGGAAGTCCTTCGCCGACCGCTCCAACCTGCGCGCTCACATGCAGACCCACTCGGCCTTCAAGCACTACAAGTGTAAACGCTGCAACAAGACCTTTGCGCTCAAGAGTTACCTGAACAAGCACTACGAGTCTGCCTGTTTCAAAGGCCCCTACTCCCCTCTAGGGCCCCTAGATGAATGACACCCCTGCATAGATGAAACAACTGAAAAAAACTGCAGACATACATTTAACGGTTATCCTTAAAGAATGAACTGCTGCAGACCCAAACAATCTATTTTTGGTCACACTATGACCACGCGTTCCCTCCTCTCCATCTCTCACGTCCCCCCCCGCCCCCACATCACTTTCCTTGGAGCCTGTTCATGAAGATGATGAAGATAGCACAATTTTTCTCCTTGAGTTTTTGCCCACTTAAGGATTTAACTGAACTACGCATGCACTTCCTCTAAAACTGTTCACCTCCTCTTCCTGCGTCTCTTCTGGATAGAGACAATAATACTAACACGGCTTCCTTCTGCCAGCTAGATACAGACGGCGCCATATATTTTGAGGATGACGATATAGACAATAGTAAGCCTATAGCTACTGTGTTCCTGCCTGCACGGAAACACAGTGATATCATTTTTCCTTCTGATTTTGTTTTTTTATTGGGGGGGACGGAGGGGGGTAGGGGGGCATAATAGAAATAACAATAGTAATAATAATAATGAAAATGATAATGTTTTGCTGCACCAAGTGACCATATTCTCTCCACTACTGAGGTAAAAATACTATTTATTTATTTACTATTTATTTATTTTGTATTTTTTCCTTTTTTATTTGTTGTACATTTATACTTGATTTGATAACAAAACAAAGTGTTATTGTTAACTTTTTTGTTGCACTTTAATTTCTGTATATGTATGTAGGATATTTGCCAACCTCTTTCTATCACTACAGGCCAAAGCATATGTCACTTTTTTTTAAGTACAATTTTTTTCTATCATGTGGTTTACTTTTTTTCGTATTAACGTTATTGCATGCAAAAAAGAATAATAATGAAATCTATGCCAACATCATAAAAAGCTTATCATTTTGCCAAAATCCTATAGATAGAACCTGAGGGCAATATTTTTTCTCTTGGAGCCTCCGTAGGACTCTTTAAAAGCAATAATCACCTAATGCATGGTATTTTATGATGGAGTTATGAAGTATTACCTACTACTGTATAGCAGTTTAAAAATCAGGTATGTTTTACTTCACTTATAGTCATAAACAGAAAAATACTAATAATACAGACATCAGGGAAAATGCCAATGTAGTGTTAGAGCAACAAAAACAAAAGTCCTGTCTTTCCTCTCTTGTTATGCACTGCCTGCCTCAAGTAGAACTAATGTAGGACGTAGAGAGGCTGGGATCAGCTGCCTGCCGGATATAAGGCCTATTGTAGGATACAATTTTTTAGGCCTCCAAACATTTCACTCAGATTGGATCAATGGCCATTCATGAAAATCCAATGGTTTGTTGAAGGTTCTGGTTCTTGTTGAAAAGGCAATAATGTGTTGAAAACATCTTCCCTGTGTCATGCAGCCACGTAATGCAACAGAAGGCCTTTAAGCAACCTTTTAATAAACAGACCTATCTCAGCTTTGTCCTGTAACCAGATTGGATAATTTAGCAACACTCAGTATACTTAAACAGTGCACCAAGTCTGCTGCATTGTTAAAGTTGGATCGAGGTCAACTTTAAATTCAATGCATTATTCAACTACCCTTCCAGTGCACTTCCAAACCATAAAGCATGCATTCTGTTACCACAGAAAAAGCCTGCACTTTAGTTTAGCTGGGTTGGTCCAATTGCAGCCAAACTGCTAAATCCAATAGATACATTAGACATAGTCCGGATTATTCTGCAGTAGGCTCAGTTAACCCTACCCGGCTATGAGTGATTTAGCTACAGGCAGGCTAACTCTAATCAACCCCAACCCATAGATGGTTTAACCTTTGATAAGTGGCTAATACTAGTGTTGCTGAACCCAGGTCTCTGCAGCTCAGAACGCTTTTCTACAGATTCATGGAGCTTCCTGAGAGACACACTAAAGACACACAGAACTGCACAAAAAGCGAAGTGCTTGTTTATATGCCATAAGTATACATTGTAACCTTGCATAGACACACATCCGCACAAGTGCATGCTCACTCATGCGAGCACACAGTGCCTGCTGATGAGCTGTTGTTAGAGACACAGAGATCATTTATGTCTATAGTCAATATTACAGCAATTGAATAAAAACATTCGGATTAGAATCTTTGACAAAAACAGTTTTATATCAATGCAGTGCTTCCTCAGGCATGAGATTACAGATGTGGTTGACTGACCCCGACAACATCTAGGGTAATAGACCAAAGCAGAGTCTGAACTGATACATGTACCCATTACCTAATTGCATTCATGTCTCAAAGTTATAGGACCTGAATGATTTTAAAAGCTGTCCAACTTGGTCATTTCTGACAGAGTTCTAGAGTCAAGAAAGTCAACATGTAGTAATAATAGTGTTGCAGGAGACAATTAAATATTTAATTCTTTTACATAAAACGTTTTATTTTTATGTAGCTCCCATGTCAATAATAATGAGGCATGTAAGAGCCCAACATGTAAACATGACTACATTAAATAAAACCCAAAATGCAAAAACTGGTCAATAATATAACAAAATGCTGAGCCCAGAAAATGTAATAACCTTACTTATTACATTTGGGTCACTTATTACATTATGGAGTAAGCTAAATACAGTGTGAACACTTTGAGCCTTGACTTAAATTAAAACTATTAAGAGTGCTTTTATTCCATACTTCACTCTACATTGAAGCAATTTGGCCTTAAATCTATCAAAAATCGGTTCACTCTCTAAAGTAAAACAATTATTACACTATTAGGAGAAAAATATTTTGCTCGCTCCATAATTTAATACGTTTTCACATTATGGGCAAAACGTTATCACGTTTTATGCCCAGCATTTTGTTACATTGTTGACCAGTTATTACATTTAGGGTTTTATTACAGTTTATTTTATTACGTTTTGTGTTGTAGTTACATTTCGGGCTGTTACAAAGGGCAGTTTTATGTTGTTGTGTGTGGAGCAATCAGCATATGAGTCAGCAAATTGCAGGTCTTATCTCTCTCCCTGATGTGTGGAGATTTGAGCCGCAATTACTTGAAATTACTTGAAATGCATCAGACGATTAGTCATGGAGCTCAGCCTTGTTAGTGTGTATTTGTCGTTTTATCCGTGGATTTTACAGCTTTAATTGGCCAAAATCCACACAATAACCATACATAAGAAAGTAGGTGAACATCAAACTAGCTGCATCCATTACAATGACTACACAAATACAATTCCAAATCAAAAGCACAAATATGATGAAGGAAAACAGAAGCAGTATACTTTCATATTTCTTAATACAGCTCGGAGACAGTAATCCCTGGTGGAGACACAAATTACAATATGCTATTATTTTAACTCTCTCACTAAATCACAAGTCCGTTTTCTCATTTCCATCTGAATGAGAACAAAAACAGTAATAACACAATTTCTACCGTGGCAACAGAAGGCTGCAGAAGTGGCTAATCAAACCACTTAAAGTATCTCGGGCTGCAATGTCTCCAGCTGTTGTTTACGTGTCACAAATTGCATCATTATGCATTAAAACTCTTTGCAACTTTGCACTGCAGTCTGAAAGTCTTGAGGGTATATTGGGCTAAAGTTGCTATGTGGCTGTTTAGTGGCATAGAGGCTGAAAAAAAGCAGAGTGCGTGCATCTGTGTGTCTGTCTCTGGGTGAGCTCCAGGTCTGCTCTCTCTAAGCACTTCCATTCTAGTCATCTCCACCTTAAAGAAAGTAGCACAATGAAACTAACTAGAATTCAGGTAGAGAAGAAGAAAAATTTAAAAAACCTTGTACTAGTTTGACCTCTCTTCTTTTTTTGTATTTCTAAGTTCCAAGAATGATGATGATAACCTAAATAATCGTTTGTTTGCGAGAAAGGGTTTGTAAGGAATCCTTTGGGTTGAGACATTTTTACTGCTGTATAGTGAGATGTGACACACCTTATCTCAGGAGGTCTGGCTCTCTGCTGCAGAGAGGGGATCTCCTGATGTGTGTACTTTTGAGCCAGAATTCAGACAATGTATAAGCACAATGAACACAAAGCATTTTGTGGCACTTCATAATAAAGAATAATCTTAACCAACCAAAGCAGCTTGTTGACGTTTTGTGTCTTGTGTTGTTTTAAGATATAGTATACAGTAGTATTCCGTCATACACACAACAGTAATAGGAACCATATTGGACATCTAACTGATATGCTGCACTTGAGTGGAGAGTAATGTAAAGTGTTTTTTTTTTTTTTTCAAACTTTGACCCCTATGCGCTGTTGTGTGTAATTAGCTTTTAGAGATATTCACGCTTTTTAAGTAAGTTAAGGTTGAAGTCGGAAAAGAGTGTTCATCTACATATAATAACACCCCTGACTATAGAGCCCATACTTTGTATTAGCTTTGTCAATATGCTGTGTTTAAAGAGGGACTTGGTTAACACTGGAGCAGTGTGCTCATTAGCACTCTTTAGGCTGGAAGCTATCCATCAGTAATGGGGCTGCCTAGGCTAGATACAGCAGTTTGTTAATTCCATACTTGGACGCTAAACAGTCTAGGGTATCACCTAAAGCCCTGCAAACATTGTTTCATGTAATTCTTTACAACCTTAATTATAGAACAATCAAAGTTCAAGTTTAAGAAAAAAACTTATCCTTATGTATTATTCATGAACGTTAATCGTAAAAGATTCAATCAACATGAACTGGTAAAATTGTTAGCTCATTAGATTTGGATCCAATATCGGAAAGTACAGATTGGTACACGGGCAGAAATCTCTCTATTTAAACAACCAAAGCTCTTGTAACGTTTAGGGATCGTATCACTCCCACCAAGAAGGTGATCGAGGAAAAAAGGTGTTCAAGGCAGCATAACATATTCTTTTTTTCATTACTGTAATTTTGTTTTGGTAAAAATAAATCCAACTTTTTCACCAGATAGAATTTGTGAGGGCCTGGTCTTTGCAAAAGTTGTCAAGTTTTAAGAACTGCATGAACACCATATAAGTCACTTGGGTTTTACTGTGACATTGGAGAGAATAGCGTGGGAAACTGACTGACTGACCTTTTTCTGGCAGCGACTTTGAATTAAAGGTGACTTGGTTAGGCAAGGGTTTCAGCTGGGCCTCACCTCAAAGTAGCAACTTTTCCTGTAATTGGCAATTAGGAGAGCCTCACTGCAGAAGCTTTTTGAGCTTAAGACCATTTGACACCTTCCTGTAAAAGCACACACACACCTATAACTAATGTTCTCTTTTTCCTTTTTTTCTCCTTTTACTTCACTGCTGTCGGGTCAACTTTTATCATTCATAGCAGATACATCTCATATCAGCTCCTCAGGATCACCTGTTATATCATCACACGCATGTGGGTAGCCCATTCCTCTAGTGATGTTAGTCTCAACCTTGCTTCTAACTCCCAGTGAGCACAGACAGTCAAAATCTATTGTTGCTATGCCAACACTTGTGGTATCCAAGCCAATGTAACTATCTACAGCATCTATAGTAGTAAAGTATCTAAACTGCGCTGCAACAAAGACACATTGTAGCACTCTAAAGCCTTATGAAGAACAGTATATATCCCGACCCTAACAAGACAATAAGTTTCACAGCAGCTGCAATATGACAGAAAAGTGACTGTTCCACATCTTTAGATCACATTCGCCTTCCTCACTCACACTTTCTTCAGCTTCTCTTCTCCCACAACTGTTCATCCCACATTTCCTCTCTCCTATTTTTTTCTGTCAACCCCCTTTCTCCCCTCTCCATCTCCTTCACATCTTTTCTTCTTCCTATCACCTCTTTTTCCTCCACCTCTCCTTCTGCATGCTCTCCTCCACCCATCTTCTCTCTCTCTCTCTCTCTCTCTCTCTCTCTCTCTCTCCTGCCAAGTCAAACCAGGCCATCAGGCCTTTGAGGACCTGAAAGTCATTTAACTCCTGGTAGATAATAAGTCTTAGAATATAGCTCCTCTCAGATAATAAGCTTTATCACTTGATTGCTCTGCACGCTCCCTACTGTCTTTAGATTCATGTCCAGGGACCTACTCAAGCGCAAATCACACTATTTCCTTCCTGGCAAGTCAAATTAACACTGTGCGTGTGTGTGTGTGTGTGTGTGTGTGTGTGTGTGTGTGTGTGTGTGTGTGTGTGTGTGTGCGTGCGTGCGTGCGTGCGTGCGTGCGTGCGTGCGTGCGTGCGTGCGTGCGTGCGTGCGTGTGTGTGTGTGTGTGTGTGTGTGTGTCAAGGAATACTCATTACAGGGACTGAGAGATTGCTGAGGGTGCAAAACAGCAAAGGTTAGTTTGCAATAGTGAACGTTTCTGATTGATGAAAATAGTTGAACAGCGACGGTTTAATAGTCCACAGTTGTGTCATTAACCTCTTTACTTAACCATCCGGCTAACTTTAATTTTGATCAGCTTTTAATAGTCCCACAGAGACGTCCATCTTTTCACCTGTTGTCCTGTTTCTTTTACTTTCTTTCATACAGTACCTCCTCTGTTCTCCCCTCACCATTCAACACCTTTCTAACCCCCCAAAAACACTGCATTTTAAGCATTTTACCTGATCATTAGCTTGTGCCTGTTGATATATCCTGCAATCTAATGGAGACAAGAACGAAAATAATAACACTTCAACTTACTGAGTAAATGCAACTGTAATACCGTGAGATGGTAAACCTCTTTCAAGGGGATTTGAAATAATCCGACAACTTTGAAGGTCATTTAGCTATTTGTCAATGTAGCCTTATTTTTTTTAAACGTTTGATCCAGATGATGACTGCAGAAAATATCAGATGTAACTACTGTATAAGCTTGCTGCTGTAGGCAACTGTTTGTATTGTGTGTCTTGCTGACTCATGCAGGTGTACAGAGATTTCTAGTGAGAGATGTAACTGAGCCATAAAGAATCACTTATGGTTTAAATGTCTTCTTGACTAAAATAATCCACTTATTTAAATGATATTTGGCTAAAGAAAGCAATAGTCTGGTTGTCCACCTGCAGTGACACGAGGTTTCACATCAGTGGTCAAAGAGCTAACATATTTCACAAAGAGTGCTTGTGATGATGTCATTAATAGTAATCATGATGACCTCAGACTTGTCTGTGATCAGCTGTGGGGGTTTGTTTTGCTGGTTAGAGAAAGCACAAATGTAATGAGCACATCACTCATGGTCTCACTCTGTCTTCCCATTCCCTGTTCTCTCGTTGTGTCTCCTCTCATTCATGTCACTCCCCCTCTGTAATATTAGACAGAGCAGCAATAAGTCCGGCTTCCTCTAGGGTTATGTGGTGTCAAATCTGTCAAAGCAGAACATCATTATGTGCTTTATGAGCTATGTGGTGCCATGCTGTGCTGGGATAGCACATATCAATTAAGACAGTGATTAGACAGTAGTAAGACAAATCTAACTAAGATTAAACATCATTGCTGCCGTGTTCAAATCTGTTCTGTAAATGTATAACCTGCGTTCACCTTTGGGAAATATTTCAGATAGCCAACAAAGACATTCATAATTAATATTGAATAGGACTAGGAAAAGTCTGTCTTTAAAAAAAAGAGAGAGTAAGATACTGTATACCATATACTGTATATTTGTTTAACTTCATTGAATCGATTTTGAGTTGAAATGGGGAGAGAGGGGGAAGAGATGCAGTGAATGGACCAAACGACAGCGACTTTTGCCTTTATGGTATATGCACTCTGCCAATAAACCACCTGGGCGCTCCAAGGTGTTTTTGTGCATAGCATGCTGGGATCTTTAGAAAAGTTCATTTATGATGAATCATACATCTATAAAAGTTAAACGAATGACTCATGAGGATACATATGAAGAAAAAATAGAAATGAAATTAAATAATATCTACAGTATATCAGCGGAGTCACATGTTCAACTCTCCCACTACTGTATAGACGTTGTGCATGATGTTGAGAGCAAAGCAGGGTTGGACAGAGCTGTGAATGCTCTCACCACACATACAGGTCTATTTGCAGAGATGGCAGCTGTCGCCAGAAACATCAGCAGGCTGAAGACAAGTGCGGCTGTTCACGATTGTGGTAGGTAGAGGTGTGGAATGAAAAGAGAAAGATGTTGGAGCCAATAGATAAACACTACAGGTTTCTCTGCGGTCTTTGTATCGCAAAGTGGTTTGCCTTCTCAATGAATTAATCATCACTGTGTATTTAAGGAAGTGTTAAGCTGCGGAAATGCATGTGTCTGGTACAACGTAGCCAATATCCAATTTGCAAATATTCGTGTACTACAAAAGATGATATTGATCAGTCTGTACAATAACAAGACAGCAATTGGAGAATCATTTATTCCTCTTTCTCTTTCACTTTTGTTCTTTCAGTTTCCAAATATAAACATAACATTTCACTTTACAGTCATACGTTGCTGGTATATTAATTTATTTCAGTAATCCTGATTTCTCTTTTTAGAAAACAATATTAATGCGGCAAAACATTACAAAAGGGGCATATAGTTGCTACAAATACCCTGATTGCACGTGTGTATAAAAGTGTGTATGGTACGTGTGTTTGCATCTATGTGTGTGACACTGTTTGGCTTAAGGCGATATATCTCACCTACAGCTGACGAGTCACTGTGTCAGCAAGAGGACATGCCCGCTTCAAGGCCAGCTGCAGGGCCAGGAAATAGACTGAGACCAACAAAACAAGGCCACATCATTTGTCTTTCTATGTGATTTAAAATATTTAGTTATTCCTTAAGCACAATGTGGTATTTTGGGAACAGTCATATAGATAAGACTAAGACATTAAGGGAAAAACCCACGGGCTAAAGGTCCAAACACACACACACACACACACACACACACACACACACACACACACACACACACACACACACACACACACACACACACACACACACACACACACACACACACACACACACACACACACACACACACACACACACACACACACACACACACACACACAAGCATAACTTTGTGTTATTTGTAGCTCCTTATGTGTAACTTGTGGTGCACTGCAGGCAGCAGATTTGAAGCGTCAGCAGCAGTGGTACCTGCACTTACAGTGACAGGAGACGCTGATATGTTTTATTTATTGTTTAGTGGCCTGTTGTGAGGTTTTCCTTTCAAACTAAAGTTTGTTTTTCCAATTATCTAATGATGAGACATTTCTGTCACATTTATGGCAATAGTTAAATCAAAATTAACATCATGAGCATCATCCGCCCCTTTAATGTTAACTCTCAATTCAAAATGTCTGACACCAGCCTCTCGCCAAAATGTCCATAACCTGTTTCCTCTTCTTCATGATAATCAACATCAACATCCCTATTACAGTAACACCACCAAAATAAGAGCTCCTAACATCATCAGTCTACAAAGCATTTAGCAGTGCAACCACAACATACAGTATATTTGACACTTGTTCAAGGTGGAGTCAGCGATTCTGCAGAATGCTTGTTGTCAAAATAACTTTTTCTCAAAATCAGTGAATATCTCCTCGCGATCCACTACCTGTCCCTTCTGTGTGGGTGCTGAAATAAGACTGTCAACTGGTAGCCGACAGCTGATGAATTAGCTACTGGGGTTAAGCAGGAATCAAGCAGCTGATGACAATTCGTTAATGCCTTAGCCTACACGATGCTCTGTTAGTAAAAGAACAGTAACATAATGTTGGTACTTAGGTTTTACTTGACTCAGGAAAGTCATTAAACTATGTGCGCACACACACACATACAGAAAATAAAAGAAATTATTCATCATGTCTCTCAAACATTTATAGGCATCTTTATTTGACTTGGACAGTGGATGAGAGCATGGGCCTCCCTCTGAGCTCTGTAGCTAAGCAAATACTCGCTCGGAGCGAGAGAATGAAAAAGAAAGAGAGACAGTGGTTGGGGAAGGAGAAAAGAAAGAGAGAGAGAGAGAGAGAGAGAGGAGGTGGGAGGAGGAAAAAGGAGAAAAGAAAACGACAGAAAGAGAGAGATACCACTTAGGGAGTTGAGTAGAAAGAGAGACAGAGAGTGAGTGGGCAAGAGAGATGGAGAGAGAGAGAGAGGGGAAAGGATGGAGGGATAGAGGTAGCTCAGGGAGGAGAGGAGAGAGACTTGACCCAGATTGGGAGCCTGTCAGCAGCAGCAGCAGCAGAAGCAGCTGAGTGAGCCGGTGAATGTTTAATAGCGCCAACCACTTGCACATTGACACTCACATGCGCAAGCACACACACACACACACACACACACACACACACACACACACACACACACACACACACACACACACACACACACACACACATCCACCCCCACGCACACAAACACACAGACACTGTTGACTGGGACTTCTGTTGCTTGAGTTCAGCTGAGGCCTGTTGAATTAATGTGGCGGTGATGTGATTATCCATGTAACTGCAATGAAAGACACAGTCCAACCATGCAGTGGATTAACTTGTGATGCACAATGAGTATGAGCAGAGCGTTTTCTGTGGTGCATCAGCACTACAGGGATACGGTCAATGTGGAAATCCTCTATCCAGCATCGGCAGCATTACAATATGTATGCATTTACTGTGTATCTGCACCACATTAGCTGCCATTGCGAATTTAGTTAGAAACACAAACACAAAAACACACACACACACACACACACAGAAGCACACAAACACACACACACGCACACACACACACACACACACACACACACACACACACACACACACACACACACACACACACACACACACACACACACACACACACACACACACACACACAAAACATTACTCTATTACACTGGCAAACGTTTAGTCCGCTTGTGTTTTTCAATTCATTAAATGCACATAACAAGGCTACATACAAGTCTCAGAGGATGGAAACTTTTTTCTTACGAAATCAATGAACAGGCTTTTTCATTCAACACTTCTGCCTTGTGTCCTGTCCTGCAGCAGTTCAATAGATGCTGTCGGAGAAGGGTTTTTATCTTGCATCAATACTGTATGAGTGTTGCAGCAGCCACCGCGACCCTGTCCGGTTTTAAAGAGTGATTCCATTCAAAAAGCAAACCTTTTGTTCAACACATTTTGTTTGTTCAAGTTTTACGGCATTCCCCACAACTATGATTAGAATGAAATATACAGAAGCATCAAATGATTGTTCTTCTGTTGTGGCCCACACTATTACATTATTCTTTGCTTCGAAAAACAATAACAAACTCCTCACATGAACTCCTGTGAGGGAGTAATATAGAATCTGTTATCACACCATTTCAACACAATATTAATGAAGTGAGTTCAATGCTTTGTGTCAGGAACCTCCTTGTTTATGCAATTACTCACTACTCCCTATACGATATACACCTAACATTTAACTATAAACAACTATATTTACTATATTGAGCAATGAATTGAGATTTCAGACACTTGTAAATCACTGTTATTTTGTGTCACCATTGACATGGGTCGTGTCATACGACTATACTCACATTTCGTTAAAGGATTGTTACCAGGAAATAGTGTACATGTGAGTAATTTTTTTTCATTTTATTGTGAAAATAATGTTGAAAGGCGGGATTTAAACACACAGATCAATTCAAATGAAGTGCATGAAATAGAACAGTAAATTGATTTATATTCAGACACAGCTGCGCCGGATTTTTTGACGAGACATTTTGACTTGTCACAGAAGAGGTGTCACTTACACCATCAACAATGACTCTGTTCTATTCAAGAGTCTCAGTACGTCATGACAGCATGACAGTCAGCCACAGCATGAACATCCAAAGCTGAAGCAGCTGAATGGAACTCAGTCATCTTTCATTTCAGCGCATAAATGTTTCTTACTGTGACTTGTCAGAATGACTTTTTTTAAAAAGGCCTCTAACTATAACACAGTTATGTGCAGTAGCAACTTTGACTTTTTTTGGCTGATACAATCAGAAACATTAATGGGACACCTACGTTTGTAGCGATAACTAAATGTAACAATTAAGCAGAGCGCACAACTCCTGAACTGCTTTCTGGTTGTTTTTTCTTTATAGAGAAAACACTTTACAAGATGATCTTCACAATTTGATTTTGTGCAGCCCAACTCCGGACAAGTGGATGACAATGGTCAGTGGAAATAGTCCTTACACACAAAGCAAAAGTGATAACAGGCAGGTGATATCACTGTGCATATGCAAGCCCAGTGGGCCCTGATTCCCCCTTTGATGCACCACTTGTCATGCCTGGACCAAAAACTGAATCACACACAAGCATCCACACAATTTGAAATCTAAGTATTTTTCCACCTTCCTTTCTCAACATACTTAAAACTGACTACATCCCTTACACTGAGAAAAGATGACTCTGTTTCACAATAAAACTAATGACAACTTCACTGGATTCCTGTTTGTTTGCATTTAGTCGGAATTTAGTGGAATTCGTAGACAAAACTGTTGCACAATAGAAGTATAGCACTTTACAATTGTAAAGGTACAATGCGAAAAAGGTAAACTCAGTACTAAAATGATAAACACTCGATAAAGACATGGTGTACCTATACAGTGCCATATTGCTCAACCCTATCATAATCCTCTTATATTTACTACAGTATTCATTATGTCACTTCATTTGATCAGCATGGTAATTTTATACAGCTAAAATAGATAAGATTAAGCAAGATATTGGTGAAATACTAAATCAACCCTTTGGACTTTTTACTGTAATATCAAAAAAGTTTAAGTTGTCTATTTACATCACTGCTTTTTCAATAAACAGCTTTGGTCCAAGGTCATGAAAATGTTTCTAAATGTTGAGAGAAGGTCAAGTGAAAAAGAGAGGTGAGAGCAATAGTGCAGCCTGGCAAATATGGAAAACAGTAGCAAAGGATTAGTGGATAATACAGTATGTGACTATACTCCCCAACACACACACACCTCCCCCTGTTTCGCGCACCCACAAATCCAAACGTACAGTACACTGCAATTTGAATGCAGCAAAACTGAATCTCACCGACACGCACAACTAAGCAGAAATGAGTCTGAAGTCAAATCTACTCTGCTGGAGACTCTTCTCTCTGTCTTTATGTCACCCTCTTTCTTTCTCTTGTTGGTTCCCTATCTCTTTCTCTCTCTCTGTTTGCCTTGTTTCAGAAGTCAGCATTCTTGGTCATGTTTTCAGCTCCAGTGAGTCACTCTTCTGTGTCTGTGCGGGTGTGTGTGTGTCTGTGTATGTGCGTGCTTTTGTGTGTCAGGCTGCTATTTCAGCACTTTCCGGTGCTATCGATTCAAACCAGCCTGCAGGGGTTTGAACACACACGAACACACACACACACACACACACACACACACACACACACACACACACACACACACGCGCACATGCACACACACACACACACACACACACACACACACACACACACACACGCGCGCGTGCACACACACACACACACAAAAAAAATATTTTACAAACATATGCATACGTACTGGAGTTGCTGATCCTGTGTTTTTCGTTGGATATTATAACAGTCAACATATGCTTGTGTATACAGTCGGAATGTGACGATGATGATGATGGTGTTTATGAAGGTTGTGTGACCTTCACTTACAGTAGTATTACCCAGCAGTGAAGAGAAGACATGCACACCAGCAATCTGATGATTCAATTCTACACTTACGCCTCTATCATGTGTGTGTGTGTGTGTGTGTGTGTGTGTGTGTGTGTGTGTGTGTGTGTGTGTGTGTGTGTGTGTGTATCAGAGAGTAAGAGAATACTTAAATGTGTGTTCATTGTCCAAGGTTGAACTATTTTTATTACAATAGTAATTGTATTTACAAATGTGTGTGTGATGGGGTGTGGAAGCATGTGTACAGTTATTTTCATGCATCAAAAGGTGAGGTAGGAGGTGAGTGTGTGTTCTTATATGTGTGTGTGTGTGTGTGTGTGTAAGGTCAGTTTATCCGTAACATCTATGCACTAACAACAGTTTGAGAGCAACTATGGTATTTGTGTGTTTGCGAGTGTGAAAGAGTAAATAAAACACAAACCGATGTGTGTTTCCGGTGAAGCAGTGTGTGTTTGTACTACCAGTCAAGGTCACCCGTACAAAACACACACACACACACACACACACACACACACACACACACACACACACACACACACACACACACACACACACACACACACACACACACACACACACACACACACACACACACACACACACACACACACATAAACAAACACACACTCAATTGACACACTCCAACAGTTACCTGTTTACTTAGATTACATGTGTTGCATATATGCATGCGAGCCTTACTCTTTCTCACACACAACTCAATGATACACTCACCCTCCGGTGCTCGAGCGAAGGATACGCAGCAGGTGTGGGTCAAACCAACAGAGCCACGTCACACCCCTCAGCGTGGTCTACTCCTCCGCTGCTGCTGACCTCAGCTGAAAATAGAACCAGGAAGTAGTTATTTCAGGACCTCATTTCCACCCACAACAGGGGTAGAGACCACAATTAGCTCCACATCTCCGTCTCTCTGACTCACTTTGACCGTTACGCAGTCACTGTAACTGTGTGGAACGTTGTGAAGAAATGAAATTCTTTGTGGTATTTATGCTGTAAAACAAGCATTTAACTGTCTTCCCACAACTACTTCAATCACTTTTCATGTGTACTAAGGAGTGCAAAGGGGTGGTAGGATGGCCTAGAGGAAGAGGTGCCAACCAATAACCATGAGGTCGCTGCTATTTGTAAAACTAGTGGTTGCTGGTACACACATCTACGGTGCCCACCATCTCCACCTTGAGCAAAGCACTGCTCCAGGGGCGCTTTACTATGGCTGACCCTACGCTCTCACCCCCTCCGAAGTGTTATAACTTGAGAGGGGATATGCAAAAAGACTAATTTCAATATGCCTCGTGTAAATTGACTAATAAAGATAACTTATCTTAAGCTAGGGAGGGACTATCTCAAAGTGTCATTCACATTTGTATAACTTGTTACATGTCACTCCTCTTTGGGACAGCTAGACACACTTTTACCCTTGTATATGGGTCGAGCTTCCTGTATATCATATACAGTATCAGCCCTTTAAGCCATTACATCGCTTGAGATTAGGAGAGGATTGTGGTTCTGCTAAATATTTATAAAGTCAACATGTCCCAATTCATACTTCAGGTCAGCATTGATTATTTCAACATTCAACCAAGACTTAATAAAGTGCTTTGAGCTGCCTAAACATAAGAATAAAAACAATAATTATGCTTGATTGTGAGAATCAGATAATGGAATATATTAATGGAAAGTTTGCAGATATCTTAGATGTAAACGTTTCCTCATCGTGTTGATATAATGTATTTGCAAATAGTTTGCCACATATTCCGTTGCAACTGATATCACTCTCTGTTACCTGAACTTTTTCCATGTATCTCTTTATGTCTCTTTCATTTGCTCCAGGTTTTAGTTTCCAATTCCTCTCTATTGTGTCCTCTTTACCTTTCTCTTTTCTCCACACAGTCTTTGTCTCTTTGTACTGTTTCCCTGGATCTACCTCTTCGCCTTTGTCTCCATCTCCCACCTCTCATTCCCTCGTCTTGTGTTTCATCCTGCATTTCTGTTTCTTGTCTCTCATCCATTCTTTACCTTTCTCTCCCTGCCTGTTTTCTCAGCGCTTGGCAGGGATTCCGTCTTTTTCTTGCAGCCTATGGTTGTGGGTGTGTGCAAGTGTCTGTATATTCAGTCGTCTGTGTGCTTATGTCTGTGCGCATTGATGCATATATGAATGTGTGATAGTTGTGGTTAAACAAACTGTGATGACCCCGGTCCCCCACTCCCTTCCTGCATTTTCACAGAACAGTCCCTAAAAAGGGGACTATTTGTCCTCCATTTGATGAAATCCGTTTCTCAAGATATCAACAATGTATGAAAGCACTCTTTGAGTTTTACAACGTCTGAGGAAAATAAAAATACACGCCTACGTGTAAAATGTAACTATTAAAAACTATAAAGTTCCAATTATTACTGGGTGATAAACAACACATTTTGTAATTATTTCTGAACATGATTTCACAATCTCAAAGTCTTATGAATACTGGACTGACAATGAATCATTCATTGACAGCAAATACAAATGTATTGTATCCACCTAATAACTATTCAAAACCTTTGAAACAATCTACTGAAATGCACATGTAACCTTGTATTTGGATTAGGTAGAAATACAAGCGAAGGTATACTGTATGTAGATACATCTTAAATTCAGTCAACCAGTGTTTGTAAAGCTGCAGAGTGCCTTATTTTGAATTCTTAGTTTAAACTTATATATAGGGACAGCTCTTAATGAAATGACCTCTGAATGTATACTTGTAGTGTGTATGTATGGTGCATGCAAATGTATTCTGTATGCTTACAATATGAACCTTTAGGCATCTAATGTGGGTAAGCGGGTGTGCGTATGCACACGGTATGATGTAGGCTATGATTTGAGTTTCTTCTTTTTTATGAGAAAAATGTAATTGCTTGTTTCAGATTTTTTTTATGTATGTGATTCCTATTTTGGGAAAACTGTATAGGAATTGTTTTGCTTTTTAGGGACCCCAGGAAGAATAGTTGTCACAATGGTGACAACCAATGGGGATCCAACAAACAATAAACAACAATAAACATCTAAAAACATCAAATTAAAGAGTTTCTAGTAGCTACAGACTTCAGTATAGACATTACGTTTATTCTCCAAATACATGTGTTTTAGATTTTTCCTCTGACTTCAGGTGTCAAGTTAAATACTTGCCTGTTTGTGAGTGCTTGTATAGTTTAATCTGTGAACATAATAGATGACTGTTTTGGGAATCAATTTTAACAGTCAATATGGTACTGCCACTAAACGGCACTGCAGGAAATCATGGATGGGAAGATTAGATCAGAAATGAATGGTGGCTGACTAATACGTCTGTGAGTAAGTGTGTGGTAGAGTCTAAACAGCCAAGTGTGCATTTATAATGTATTGCTGGCTGTCATAAATCCGGTGTAGAGCTGTTGTAAGATGGGATAACTGAGAGACTAACTAAAGCAGCAAGATTAGAAGGCACTGTCTCTGGAGACGGAAACCAAATGCAGGGTGACTAACACACACACGCACACGCACACACACACACACACACACACACACACACACACACACACACACACACACACACACACACACACACACACACACACACACACACACACACACACAGCCTCTCCATTAATCTTTACAGGGAACATTTAGACTGCAGAGTGTCAGCCAGATTTCCTCTATTCAACAACTTCCAACCTGCACTGTAAACTGATGCATCACCCTCTTGAGGACCGTGATATCAGTGGAGATGTGCCATTGTTCCAACCCCCCTCCTTTTTTTAACAAATTGTGAAACAATTAAAATCCCTTTCTCATTTTGTTGCTTGTGGAGAGCTGAAATAAATAGAAAGAGTAAATTCTGTTTTTGTTATTGGATTGACTCACTCGCCAAACTGATTATTCCCCTGCGTGCGCCACCCTAAAAGCTCCTGATAAAACGCTGACGAGCTGTGACCAATGTTTGGATTTCTCCTCACATTTTGCTGACGCGCATACTTTTTTTTATGTAATGTATAATGAATCTATTGGTTATGCCATGGCTATAATGATGTACAGGTAATACAGTAATGAAAATACAATTGCATTATGTGTCAATCTCCCTTGTCTCACTGTGGAATAAAGCTTGGCCACAATGAGAGTTGTACTTTTAGCCCATCTCTGGTCGTCCTCAGACGAGCCCTCCATCGTTGCTTCCAGTCATCCCGATTCTCCATACATCTGGCCAGTTCATTGGTACTTTGCGCTCCTGCATCCTTCTTGAGTAGGGGAGAACGGGGTAAGTAGGCACACTTTTTACTCTATGAGAATTGCTCATTACCTAAACATCTTTCAATAGTCATTCCTACATTAAATTGAAGGTGTTGGCTTGAATGTGTACCCCTCACTTTTTATATCTTATTGTAATAAAGAAGAAATTAATCATCAAAGACACCCTTACACATTGTGACAACCGACCCCATCAAGGGGTCGGTTGTCAAACACTATGGGGTTGTTTGTCACAATGTTATCTTAATGGGAATAATCTTAAAAAGAAGGCAAGAAAGTAGAACTAAATTTGAAAGTTTAATTGCATTGTCAAGCTGACAAATAGGCCTACATAACTTACTGTAGCCTTGGCAGCTGGTCTAGTTTGGGATGCACTGGGTTGTTTTGATTTTGTTGCCCTTTTTTCTTTTGCATGCTAGCTGCCTTTTCCTGCTCTATTCTTTCCTTCTCTGGGGTGTCAGTGAGGATACAGCTTGACGATTTCTTTCGTTATTGGGTTCCTTTTCTGGCTGCAGCCTTGAGATAACATGTGACAACCAACCCCCCAAAAAATGTGACGACCAACCCCAACTTGAATTTCTTGCTAGCATCAAGGCCAACAACCATCTGACAACTAATTAGCTTGCTAACCACAATCTAAACTATAGTTTACCCTTCACACTTTGTATGGGTAACAAGTGTTTTGTTATAAACCCATTTTGTAAAAGCCTAAAAGACAAATACTGAGGAGCTAAATATTTTCAATTTGACATGAAAAACACAAATTAGTAATGTGTTGCTGATGTTTAGTACTGCACTCAGCATTCTGGTGTAGCACTCGTCTAGGGACTTCTTCCATCAGAACTCCTTTTGTCCATTGACTCATTTAACCCACATAGACTGATTGTTTCGACCACATTTTGAAAATGACTATATCCCTTGAAAGAGCAGTTTTCAAGATACCAGTCCATTCAATCTTCCCCATCTGAATGTCACAGTTATTGTCTTGTTTACACTTGAGTTTTCGTATTAAATTAAAGACAAGATGAGCTTTTGTAGACAGATGTTGATACATATTGGACAGAGCCAGGCTAGCTGTTCAGCCAGTCTCTATGCTAAGATCTGCTAACTGTAACGAACCGATCGGAGTCAGTCAGTGACTCCCTAAAAACTGAGATATCCAAGTTCTTGCTTTGAGGCAGGAGTTCTTCTGCTACGCCAAACATCAGTTGGTCAAGTTTGTGCCATAGCAGATGTCAATTATCTTGAATTAATGGCTGCTACACAGTAAAAAAAAATCTAGTGTCAGCCATTTTAAACTCAAATCTGCTCTGGGGCAGTGTTGTTGCTTCCTTTGACAGAGATACAACACAGCCAGTTTATGGTGGTCACTTGTCTTGAGATGCTTCAACCTACTGTAATGGCTTATGGCCGATAGCTGCTGGTACATGCTGGTCCGTGCATGTGGGCTGCTATATGACCAACTATCAACCCTGTTTTCATAATTTATTGATTCACAGAGCACATTCTTTCATACCTATTGATTTATTGCCACTCCCCCATCCTTACTGGAAACAAAACTTCCCATCACCATTGCCTCAAAAAGTTGGCCTCAAGACAACACATGCAGACACACTTACATGATAAAATCTCTCTCATAGCCTCCGGGCTCCAGTCTCCCAGCTCTGGTTGTCACTTTTTGTTTGTTATATGTTAGAGCTACGTGAGATTTCACTTTTAAGATGAGAGGTAGAAGTGGAAATTCAACTCCAGCATACATCTACATTCCTGTCTGTCTGTTTGCCACCCACTGGCTTCCCCCATATCTCTTTTTCTTCCTCGCCATCTTTCCGTATTCATCTCATTTACATCTCTCTTCTTACATAGGGTGCAGGTCTCTCTATCCTCTTTCCCTCCACCTTTCCGTCTCCGCCTGTGTCTCTGCTTTAGGACAGATAATTAATCTTAGATGGAGCATTTCTCCATGTTTACTGCTCCTGTGTGTTTGCGAGTGAGTGTGAGTGTGAGTGCGAGTGCGAGTGTGTGTGTGTATGTGTGTGTATTTGCCCCTACTAGGTGTCAGTATGTGTGTATCTCTGCACATTTGTTTGTGTGTGCACAATTCGTGTAAGTGTGTGAGCAGGCGTTTGTGTGTGTGTGACTTGCTAATTTGATTAACGGGTGTTAACAGTTAAGCTAACGGTAATGACTACCAAGCAGTCTGCTGCTGTAGCCAGTGGGCTTCATACTGATTACTATCATCATGAAGATAAACCCATGGAGCAGGATGTGTGTGTGTGTGTGTGTGTGTGTGTGCGTGTGTGTATGTGTGCGCACAATGTGTTTTTATGTGCTGTCTCAATAAATGTGTGTATACTGTTCCTACTTGTGTGTGTCTATGTGTGTCGGACTTGTGCTGAAGGCAATATGCCTGTTTTTCTGTGTGTGTTTGTGTGTGTGTGTGTGTGTGTGTGTGTGTGTGTGTGTGTGTGTGTGTGTGTGTGTGTGTGTGTATGTGTGTGTGTTTATGTGTGGGGAGGGGGGTTGTGTATGCGTGTGCATTTGTGTGTGAGTGAGTGCAGAAACAAGTCTCTCATCTATTATTGCTCAAAGAGAACTACAGTCGCCTGCCTAATTCCCACTATTTACACCACTGAGGCCTATAATGAAACAAACAGTGACAGTAAACATGTTGTCCGCCACCAATGACTCCCACTAGACCCAAAAGAACGCAGAGGTGATGCTTATGATGACAATTTTCCAACATACGTTTCGAAAAGCACGTTTTAAAAGAGATATCACCACCAGCCACCCGACCTCTCCTAAGGGGTTTTGCAGGGTGTTAATAACACTACATCCGCCTTGTTTCCTCAGAAAAAAGGTCATTTCTTGCTCAGCGACAAGAAATTACAAATCAGTTAAAACTGAAATCAAAATGTAAACATAGTTGTTTAATGTGCTTAAAAATATGACCAATGCTGTCAGGTCTTTGGAGCTCCAGTATTGAAGGAAAGGAGTCAGAGATGTTAGTTTTTCTTTCTCCTATCATATTGTAGGCAACCCACTGAAAGCTGTGTCCATTTAAAGTGGATTAATCAGTGGATGAATGTGTTGAATGCTCAGGATGTGTAATCCACTTTGGCATCATCTGTACATCTTCATTTCCTGTTGGAAATGTGGTTAAAGCATTAATTAAGGCTTTGACCGTGTCCTTTATGTGGAACTCAATTACATTTCTGTTTTTCCCTTTCAGTTCTATTCAATTCAATTCAATGCAGTTGAATTCTAACTGTTGCGGAGCGGTTTGCATCAACCTACTTCTATAGCCTCTAATCTGCAGTGGAGACATACTCTGATATGTTCCACAATATGCTCCTCTGTTTCCCCTTAAGGCTCTCCGCTCAGGCGTTTAAGTTCACACCACTCACACACACACACACACACACACACACACACACACACACACACACACACACACACACACACACACACACACACACGCACACACACACACACACACACACACACACACACACACCAACACATACTTGTACACGCTACATGCACAAACACAGGCATGAAATCTCACAAGCAAGGACACTAATAAACAGGGAACACACACACAAACACGCCAAGCACTCACACACAGCGGCAGAATGCAACTGGGAGGCTGCTCCCTTGCCTTGCCTGGAGAGGGAGAAGCTTATTATGGAGCCTTATTGAAGGCTTCAAAGAGTTTAAATTAGGGTGGAGAGGAGGGATTAGGAGACGAGCGAGAGAAAGAGGAGGGGAGAGGCAGAGGAAGAGTGGCTAAGTGAGAAGAAGAAAAGAGGTGGATAGAGAGAGGGAGGAAGTGGGAGAAGAAAGAGGCGCAAATAGAAGAAGAGAGGATAAGATGAGAAGTGGAAGTTGGACGGGGGGAGGGATGGGGAGGGGATGGGGGAGGAGAGAGACAAAATGGGAGGAGGTGAGTCAAAGAGTTTGCTGGCTCATGCTGATCTTCCGCTAGGCGATGTTTGAAGTGATTTCAGAGTTTATTGCCAAGTGGGAGTCCCAACCCCAGCTATAGCAGTGCATCTCAGTCACAGGCTGCAGCCTCTAATAAAGTCCTTTCCTCATACGGAGTGTTCTCACAAAATCAACACGTGTGACACTGTGTGGTGGAGGTGCGACAGATGAAACGCAACATAACCTTGGCAGTACAAACAAGAAGACGCACACAGACACAGTCGGCTTACAATCATCATTGATACGATGTGATACAGTAAACTAACACTGACGGTAACTATTGAAATCACTGAGCTTTAAGACATCAACTATTTTCTTTGATGTTTGTCAGTGGCCTCAGGTGAAGGATTCAACGTGCGCTTTATTGTTGTTTAATTAATGGATCATTATGTGTTTGCTGAAATTCTCTCAAAGGAAAACTCAAGCTCTGGGCGCTTTATTAAAGGTAATCTAAACCATTTGATTAGATAGTGTATATCAATATAATGGAAGACTAAAATGAACCTTTCATTGACTGAGCTAAAACTAGAATCAAATATAAATAAACATAACAAAAAAATTTCTGTCAAAATGTAAATTGGCTGAACAATTTCGGGAGCCAAACGCATCCATTGTAACTAGACCGCTAAGGAAAGATGGTTAAGCAATAATCTGCAACAACACGAATAACATTTTCTCAATACTGAAACAATTCGGTGCACATTGTATTGACGTTGCATTTGGCTCGGTGTCAACAATAACACGCTGACATAAATCACAGGTCCTGAATAGGGAGCGACGGAAGGGGGGCGGAGAGAGAGAGAGAGAGAGAGTAAATTAAGAGAAAATAAATACTGTGTAAGTAAATTTGTGATGAGATTAAATAGATGGATGAGAGGGAGAGAGACGAGGGGGACAGAGAGCCATTTTTAGCTGGAGGGGTGGGAAAAAAGCTGTCAAGGTTGCTAAACACCCAGCAAAGGAAGGAAAACCACCACCAGCACACCAGCAAGAACTGAGAGGAGAGGAGAAGATCAGAGGAAGAAAAGGAAGAGGGGGAAAAGGAAAAATGAACAAAAAAAGGCATTAAAGAGGCGAGTGAGAAAGACGGAGGGGGAGAAGGAGGAGTGTAGTTGGGGAACTGTTTCGACTCAGAGGGACAGGGAAAGGCTGTCAAGGTCGCTAAACAAGCAGCAGAGACGAGGACCTAAAGGGATTGGCTGCAGTGCTGAACAGCAGTGACCTGTTAGTCATGGTCACACACAAACACACACACTCACGCACGCACACACACACACATACACACACACACACACACACAAACGCACGCATGCACGCACGCACACAAACACACACACACACAAACAAGGGAGAGGAGGTAAAAATTAAACTGGTAAAACCCAGATGACAAGGATGTGAAAAAAAAATGTCCGAACAGATTGAAAGTGGAACATGAAACATTTTAAATGTAGTTTGGCTGAGCTTGGATTATGATTATAAACTGCAGCATCCTAACCCTCCTTTACTGCCCTCAGCATTTAAATCTAGTCCGCATCAACAGCAAATAACTAAAATTAAATTTAATGAGCTTATCTTTTTATTCCTCCCCTCCAAGCTAAACCAATTTGGGTCAATTCAGTTTGCCTGGGTATCTTGTTGTTTTTCTTAAATGCGCCACCAAAACACTGAACACCACCGGGACACACAAAGGATTCCCGGACAGGCAGATCATAGTATGAAAACATGTCTGTATGTCAGTCTGTGAAAAGTTCAAATGGGCAAATCAGAGGTGGATGATTTGTGTCTGTGTGTGTGTGTGTGTGTGTGTGTGTGTGTGTGTGTGTGTGCGCGCTAGAGTGACTGCTCTGTGAATGCCCTAGGGAGAGCAATGCGGCATGAAGCAACAATCACCTGTGTGCTTGCGTGTATGTGCCTCAGGGCGTACAAAGGTAACGACACAGTCACAAAATATTGTTACAAACACAACTCAGATCTTCTGCATCTGACACACACACACACACACACACACACACACACACACACACACACACAAGATGGTTTAAACAGACAGCTATATCGCTCGTGTACGGTCCTTCTGCAGGGATTAGATGTTCCTGTCAGCTATAACTTCCTGTGATAAGTTTCTTTTTTTTTCTATAACAGAAAACACAAACCAAGCGTTGGCTTTCACATAGTTTCTGTTACCCGAGGGCAAAATATAACTTCATTTGTTTGTTAATAGAGACACCAACCCCTGATCAAGCAGCCAACGTTGTGACATCGCTGAAGCAAGTGAAATATCAGATAGTTTTTTTCACTGTGAGGCAACTGACGATGCTCTGGGCTAATGTGTTTAAGTGAACAAGAATGGCATCACCCTCACTAGGGAGCCTGCACACATGAGGTCCTGCTAACACAGGGATGTGAGTGCCCACGCGACCCTCCCCATGCGGTTGCTTTTACAGTCAATGATCGCTCATCAAGTTGACTTTTGATACTTTGGAGGCTAAAGAGAAAACGTAGGAGCAGGAAATGGACTTTTCAAGGAGAAGGTTTTTCAAAACAGCCAAAAGCCTACATGATTGGCCAGTCTAGCTGATCATTCTAGTTAACATTAACGAAGGCAGCAGCATTTATAATGTCCCTCGGGCTGAACCAATCTAGCAACAACATCTACTAAAGTCCATTCCGACAATGCACTAAATGAGAGTCTATATTTATATTGGGTACTTATAACTATAACAGTAATTCTGGGACTGTATTACATTTAGGAAGGGCGCCATATGATAATTCTCAAAATAACACACAAACAAGAACCTTTTTTATGACGATTTTTATTTTATTATTTATATTATGACACACTGCATTAGAATGTAGCCTATATACATCTATGCCTACTTAACTACTACACAGTAGACTTATATTAACAATAATTGACACTAGGCTAATGCAGTCCAGCCATATGCTAGGTAATCACCTTCTCTTTTTCCTTTTTTTTTCAGTGTTCAAAAAAAGTATCCTGGATTTTTGTGTTGTTGGTGCATCATTTTCAGAAATGGGGATATTGAAACTTGGGATCCCCTGCAGCTATCACAGTGCTAATATTCATTTTGACACATACATTGTGATAATCACTACTTCCATTCTAAATTTATGGAAATGTAATGTCCTTGTTTTTTTACAGCCAAATGAGCTCTCTTTCGTAATAGCACCAGCAGCTTTTGAACCAGAAAATGGGCCCGTAGCCTTGGAAAATGTGTTTTATTCCAGGCACTGTACATCTAATTGATTTATTTACACTAAAAAAGCAGCTGCCAATTTCTGCTGAATGTTTCATGTTGTGTCTTCTGTAGTCTTCTCTTTGAGGGCTTGGCAGCACTATCGCTTTCTTATCATTGTCCCTATTGGCAGAATGAATCAGATTGTTATGAAACAGGATTTGGCGCGCAGCTCAGGGATGTCCAGAAATAGCAGTCTGAGTCTGAGGATGTATATAAAAGAAGTCTTATATTGATATATATTTAACATATTTATGACACACGCCTCCATGATTTCTACCCATCTTACATTTTTCACTGACTTGCAAAAACACACACACACACACACACACACACACACACACACACACACACACACACACACACACACACACACACACACACACACACACACACACACACACACACACACACACACACACACACATTTCATTGTGACTATCAGAAGTGTTATCTATGCATTGCAGACTATTAAACATTGATGCGCTGTTATTGTAACAGCAGAAATCTGGATCATCCTGAATGACTTACAATGAAGACACATTGGTGCAAGATAATATATTTGTTATTTACTTTTTTTGAAAGGGTTTTGCATCAGCTTTACTACTGTGAAATGCTAAAAAAAGCTGTTAAGAAGTATGTGTAGAGGGGGCGCCCTTAGCTCAGTTGGTAGGGCGTCCCCCCCATGGGCCTCGGCCAGCAGCGGACCCGGGTACGATTCCAGCCCGCGGTCGTTCTCTACATGTCACTCCCCTCTCTTCCCCATTTCAACTCTGTCTCTATACTATCAATAAAGCATAAAAATTAGGGCTGTCAAACGATTAACATTTTTAATCAGATTAATCACAGGATTCCGTGGATTAATCACGATTAATCACGATTAATTCTACCATTCGAAATAGGCCCAAAAAGTCGCAACAGCTGTTGTAACGTCTCCTCACGAGCCACGAGCGGAGTTTAAGCCTGTTTCTTTTCCTGCGATCTATGCTGCTGTGTCTGTGAAAGAAGGAAAATAAAGAGCGGATAAAACATACTCCTCCTCTCCTAGTCTCATGCTTATAGTCTGACGTGTTTGGCCATAGTGCTGTTCTGGCCGACACCTCTGAAGTGAAACCTGTGATACAAGCAGATCAGCGCGGTACTGATACATCCACCAGTTTCCTCCGCTACAGTGTGTGTGTGTGTGTGTGTGTGTGTGTGTGTGTGTGTGTGTGTAGCCGACGTTGTTGTCACGTAGGCCTACACACACCTCTGAAAACTGCAGACGTTTGTTTCCTCCCGTGAACGGAGTAGAATGTTTCTCCTGTTGCTTCCGAGAGCAACTGCCAGCCGCGACACAGACGTGGCTGTTAGCAGCAGTTATAGGTCCGTGGTTAGTAGTTTAAAACACAGACTAGCGTGCTGCTATGTTTGGCTGTGCGCAGCTACTGATCCTGGGTCAGCCACAGCGTAGTGACTGTAGTGTAGAGCGGGTGGGATGCACGGGGCGGATCATTCTGCACATGCGTTAAATGCGTTAAAAAAAATTAACGCATTAATTCCAGAAATTAATCGCCTTGCGTTAACGCGTTAATTTTGACAGCCCTAATAAAAATGCCAAAAAAAAAAAAAAAAAAAAGTATGTGTAGGACTAAAGAACTACCTCACTTTACACCATCCCGTGTCATCTCTGTGGTTTCTTTATTAAAAAACAAAAGTTATCTTGGTTTGCTCTTGGAGGGGCTAACAAACTGGGGCTATGGATCTCAAAAGACATGGATATTTATCAGTCTGAGATAAGCGCTATTGAGTTGCATTATGGGACATGTAGGATCCAGCGTTTTTGGAGCTTTTGGGCCAATAGAGGTCAGAACTAAGGATGTCTTTTCCTCTTTTTAAATATCCGGTTAAATAAACTCTTGTGGAACTTTGTGGAAAACTGTTAAAAATTCTGCTTTTCTGCCAGTAAATATTGACCACTTAGTGTCCTGTTTCAAAAGTAAATAAATCACAAGGCCAGGTGTGCTGGAACTTGGGTGAAGAATAGCAGATGGATGTTGATTCCTGCCCAGGTTGTGCACATTTTCCAAGGACACTGTGGTGAAGAAGGCAAGGCAACGTCTACATCATCTCAGGCAGCGCATGAGATTTAAGGTCTTCCAGAGGATTGTGAATTCCTTCAACTCTGCTACCATACAGAGTATTCTGACTGGAGGTATCGCTGTCTGGTATGGAAACAGCTTCCTTAAGGGTTGACAACACTGTACAAACATCTGACAAGCACAACACACAATGAAGTACTGATGCCTTTCCATGTGACCTTTAATCTGCCTCTTACAGGTCTCAAAACTTCACATAAGTGCAATGTTAAATCGCTGGAGCATCCCATTAGGTTTCTCTTCCACAGGTGTCCTGATGACTCACGTGGACTAGTGAGAAGAAAAATAAATCAACTTATAGAATATGCGTGAATGTCTCTCCATTGTGGAATTAAGGAATTACTGGCTTCCGTTGTGACCAATAGATGGACAGAGAGGTCGGTTTAATTCAGATGAGAAGTGTGCCCTCTCTCTGTCTCCCTGTTTGTCTCTCTCTCTCTCTCTCTCTCTCTCTCTCTCTCTCTCTCTCTCTCTCTCCTGCTCTCAATGTGTGTGTGTCAGCAACTCAGTCAAGCAGGATAATTCAGTTCTCACTCAGCGGATATGTACTTCTATCCAGCTTTAGTCTGTCACAACATTTGTTCCACATTTAAATGAGACTGCTGCAGCAGGATGATTGCGTATAGATTTGCAGAGGAGGGTAGCGAACGAACGGAGAGAGAGAGAGAGAGAACGAAAGAGAGAGAGAGAGAGAGCAAGAGGGGGGCGTAGAGGATGAGGGAAAGGGACAGAGCGGAGAAAACACAAGGGAAAGGAGAGATAGTAGAAAGGAACGAGTAAGAAGGAGAGAGGACACAAAGGAACAGCACTACTTTTACTTGCCAGAAACATTCACTACAATCAACTGTTGTTGTTTCACCCTCCGTCTGGTCCCCACGACAACTGTCCTGGATTCGTATGTGTGCATCTCACACAACAAAACACACACACATCTATTATAAATAAGCTAGAAACTGCCTGAAACTATATGCAAATTTCTTCTCACGTGCCACATACAGCACACTCTTTACTTTACATCCGATCGAAGAGGCTGGGCCAAACTTGCCTCAGGGTTTTAGTTTGTCAAAGTGGAGCTAAATTGAACGCATCATATTTTATAAACTAATCATATGTTTCAGAGAAACGTCCCAATCGATCATATGTTTCAGAGAAACGTCCCAATCCTGATTCCAGTGCTTCATTAATATTTGTGAATTTGATTATATTGATTCCAATCTAACTTTTATTAATTTTATGTTGATTAGATATGTATCCGACATATTGCAATATAGCAGCTGTAGCTACTCCGACACACTTTATTTTACACAACCTACTTCATCCAAATACTGTATAGCTTAAATAATTGATGTGATATAAATGGTGGATGAATTAGAGCTGGTAGAATGTGGCTCCTGAAATTGACATTGGCCGCGTTTCCCAGATGCGATCGTTCTTTGGGGCCAAAGAAGGGTCGAAAGAAGGGTTCGCCAAAGAAAGAAGGGTTCGCCAAAGAAGGAGCGTTAAGATACGGGTGTTTCCCAGATGGCTTCTTAAGTCCCTTCTTTGGAGAGCCGTAAGATGAAGCGAAAGAAGCATCGAAAGAAGTACTTTGGTGGGAGCTGTCCACCGCGGTCGTGCTGAAACTGAATAAATCGATGCCAGGCAAATCGATCACCCACCTCTTTATCAGCGCATAAGTCACACACAGCGCCCCGTGGTCCCCCGCACAGGTTCAATTAGTTTAAGTATGTAGCGTTTGTGTGGGTGCGAGTGTGTGTGTGTGTGTGTGTGTGCCAACAGGTGTATCCAAGTAGTAATCAGGCCCATTAGCGCATATATACCCCCGTGGATATAGGCACACATATGTGAGAATGGAAAGAACCGGCGTCAAAAGAAGCAAGCGGGCACCGGCGTTTACCGCAGAGGAGATGGGCGTCTTGGTGGACGAGGTCTGGCAGCACCAGGATATCTTATTCGGGGGAACAAAGGGCAAAAAAAATATCACCGTCAAGAACCATGTTTGGAAGGCCATAGCCCAAAAGATGTCCCCCTCCAGCCCATGTGGTCTGCGTGACTGGGGCGCTATCCGAAAGAAGTGGCAGGAGTTCCAGAGCCAGACTAAGAGGAAGAGTGCCAAGGTGAGGAGCGAAGCCATGGGCACGGGTGGTGGAGCACCGGGTGGGACGACCCTCACTCCCGACGAGGAGAAAGTCCTCTCAATTATCGGGAAGACGGCCTCTGAAGGCATTAGTGGGGGCATCGATGTGCTGGGGGACGAGGGGCTCTCATTAAGTGAGGATGAAGAGGAGCCATCCGGGAGCAGAGCAGGGACGTGCACGCCACCAGGAGAGGACGACCCCCAACAACCATGGCCTGTCCCTGCGCGCCAACCAGCAGGGCCCGGTGTCCGTATGCGTGGAGGCTCACGATGGCGGCCCGCGATAACAACCTGCACCTGCAGTGAGACGCTGGTGCGCCTGGAGAGGGAGAAGCTGGAGGTGCTGCGGGGGATGGAGGGCCACCTCCAAAGACAAACTGCCCTGCAGGAAGAGGTGGTCCGGATGAAGCAGGAGAGGTTGGAGCTGCACCGGAGACAGCTGGCGCTTGCAGAGGCCCAGTTCAACCGTCCCTCCATCTCGGTGCCAATCATCTTTCCCCAGGATTCAGGTATGGGTATTTCAATGTTTTATCTGCATTACCCAATGTATCCCGTTCAATTTCACTAATCAATCTCCCTTCATTGCAGGTGATGCAGAGGCCCAGCAGTAAATGCAGCGCGGAGCCCCCCCCCCCCCCCCCCCCCCCATCATATGGTTTCAATAAACTACTTTGGTTTCCTTTTCAACCATGTATTGTGTGGATCATTTTGCATTGAAATGAGGGTGTCAAATAGCAACAAAAAGTCCCAGGCAATTTGTAATTTATCTAAGCGTAGGTTCATGACATGTGCGTATTGTGCGCCCTTTCAGCACAGCATGTTTTGCGCTAATTTCCCACTTGTTACATGGTCACCTCAGAAATGTGGGCACTATACTCCCACATACTGTATGCAACAATATTTCCTTAACAATCCAGTGCCATACTTTCAGGTAAAGCACCCGGACACTGAAGCAATTAATCAGTGTGCAGGACGTTACATGTAGCCTACATCTGCTGGTTCTGTTTATTTATTTCAGCCTTCAGGCCTGACAGTGGTTGTGGGTTTATGGTTGTGGGTTTATGGTTGTGGGTTTATGGTTGTGGGTTTATGGTTGTGGGTTTATGGTTGTGGGTTTATTAGTGATCAGTGCTTGGCGACTTGTGGTGAAGGGGTAGGGGCTGGGGTTGTTGGACCTCAGAAGAGGTGGATAAGTTCCTGTCTGGTCTGGGCTCCGGCCTGATGCAGTACTGCTCGCACATTGCGGGGGGCGGGGTTCGGGGCTTCGTCCTCTGAATGTTGCTCTTCAACAGGAGGCGGCTCATCTGCGCCAACGCGCACTGCAATGTTGTGCAGCATGGCGGTGACAACAATCACTTGGCAACACTTGATTGGTGACAAGCGCAGCCCCCCCGACGAACGATGAATGCACCTGAAGCGGGACTTCCAAATGCCAAACACCCGTTCGATCTTCGTCCTGGTGCTTGTGTGGGCCTCATTGAATCTCTCCTCCTGTGGTGTTGCTGGGTTGGTTACCGGCGTGACGAGGTAACTCCGGAGAGGGTAGCCACTGTCCCCTAGGATGATGCCCCGGCCAAACACTCCTCTGCCAGCCTTCTGCCCCACAGCTGAGTTGGCCCACATGAAACTGTCGTGAGTGCTGCCTGGCCACCTGGCGACGATGTCAGTGATGAGGCCATTGTGATCCACCACCACCTGCGTGTTTATGGCCGCGTAGTGCTTGCGACCAATCCAGCACGGATCCACCAGGGAGGGATTGTGGATTGGAATAAGGGTGCCATCTACCAGACCGATCACCCGGGGGATCCCAGCCACTGCGTGGAACCCTTGGTGGACCATGCGGACCTCGTCCCGTGTGGTGGCCATCTTGATATGGGTCCGGGCATGGCGCAGGAGAATTGGTGTCACAGCTGCCACACTCCGTGACACCGATGCCTTGCTGAGGCCGGTGCCGTCCCCCACCACCTCCAGGAAGCTCCCCACTGCGTAAAAACGCAGAGCAGCCAGGAGCTGCACCTCCGGGCTGAGGGCAAAATTGCAGCGGGTTGCTCTCTGGATGTGTGGAGACACCAGAGTTATTAGTCGTTGGATCTCCGCACGGGGCAGCCGGTACTTTGCCTGGACGGCCCGGTCTGACAGCACGTCCAGTGGGGAGAAGTTCTGACGCACGTAGGCGTTAATGTAAACCGTCTGGCTTCGCGCACGGCGACGCGGCTGGTTGGCAGCGAGAATTTGCTGTATTGCAGCCATGGTTTCTCACACGCGCGGACTTTGGCAACGCCTTTATATAGAGTAGCAGGTGGATCCGCTCTCAATGAGGTTCAGCTGAATTCAATTCAATCTGTTTCCTTGATATCTGTGAAATGCCACAGGGTTGTTGATGTTTTTTTATGTGTAGTACTATAAACTCTTGTGTGTGGAAAACGTAAACCTGTAATTCATTAAAAAAAAAAATTCTCTATTAGTTTATGTTTATTGCGCCAGGTCCGCATTGAGCATTGTTTTATTATTTCGAAAAGTGGAGGAAATAAATTTCCCTACGCGGCATGATCACTGACGATTTGGTCGCTAAGAAGGTTGAAAGAGTGGGTCAGCTCCGTCGTACAGTTCCATCTTAGTGAAAGTACTACTTTCGCTAAGAAGGAATCTGGGAAACGCATTCTTCTTTCACAGCGTTCTTAAGTGCGCTCCAAAGAAGAACTCTGCCCAAAGAGGCTCTTTGGGATTCTGGGAAACGCGGCCATTGACAACTTGGGTCGATACGCTAGAGAGAAACTTGGAGTTGTTGGAACTACAGCAACTGTTGCGATTGTACAGCGGTGTTATGAGTAAAGTCTATCTTTATAAAAGGACCTTGTTCAAATCCTTAAATAAACCTTTATATTACTTTGTGCAGAATTTGTGTGACACTGCTGGGCATGTGCAGCAGGTGCATATATTGAGGTCAAGTCTTAAAAGCACTAGACAAAAGTATTCTTGAATGAGAATAGGCTTAAAGTGACCGCTTCTGTTTGAACTGTTGAATGATTCTCACTACATACATTAGTAAAGCCATTCACTAGTTATTTTGGAGAACCAGAAGCAAACCCTGTGTGTGCTCTTCTGGTGTGAGTCACATAAAGAATGTATAGGTTTTCCCTGTGTTTGGTTAGCCTGGTTCTACCAGACCATCGTACTTCATTTCATTTGTACAGAAGGTCTGGAACTGCTCAATTGACAATTGTTCACTCACTTGGAGGGGGGTGTCTGTTGAAGTTTAAAACTATTGGATCTGCCCAGGGCCAATCTGGACCTGCCAACCAATCGCATAATGTATGGTTGTAACGTATGTCGGAAACCAACAAAACTTGTTCCTGCTCCGGCTTTAATTTATGGATATTCGGCAGCGTTGCCACAACAGACTGAATAGCTTCTCTCATATCCATATCCATTGTCTTCCTGTGACTACAACTGAAACAGGCGCACAACCTCGACGTCATTCTCAGCCACTCCCTCTGTTCGCTGATTGGACCGGCAGAAATCTGTTTGAGCAGGAACCCATGAATACACCTCAGCCCCGGACCCCCAGACTGACTACTGAAGGGAAAATGAAATTTGAGCGGAAGTAGGTAGGCGGACGGAGCCAGGCTAGTGTTTGGTGTGGTTTAGGCAAGAAATTATGGTTTTGAACTATATGTGTGTATGTACAGGTGAAACTCGAAAAATTAGAATATCGTGCAAAAGTTCATTTATTTCAGTAATTCAACTTAAATGGTGAAACTAATATATTATATAGACTCATTACATTCAAAGTGAGATATTTCAAGCCTTTATTTGTTATAATTGTGATTATTATGGCTTACAGCTTATGAAAACCCCAAATTCAAAATCTCTGAAAATTTGAATATTACATCAAATCAATAAAAAAAAAGGATTTTAAATACAGAAATGTCGGCCCTCTAGAAAGTATAATCATGCATATGTACTAAGTACTTGGTTTGGGCCCCTTTTGCACAAATTATTGCCTAAATGCGGTGTGGCATGGATGCTATCAGTCTGTGGCACTGCTGAGGTGTTATGGAAGCCCAGGTTGCTTTGATAGTGGCCTTCAGCTCGTCTGTATTGTTGGGTCTGGTGTGTATCATCTTCCTCTTGACAATAGTCCATAGTTTCTCTATGGAGTTCAGTTCAGGAGAGTTGTCTGACCATGGTATTACTGTGCATGAATGGCCAGACAACTCTCCTGACCTGAACTCCATAGAGAAACTATGGACTATTGTCAAGAGGAAGATGATACACACCAGACCCAACAATACAGACGAGCTGAAGGCCACTATCAAAGCAACCTGGGCTTCCATAACACCTCAGCAGTGCCACAGACTGATAGCATCCATGCCACGCCGCATTTAGGCAATAATTCATGCAAAAGGGGCCCAAACCAAGTACTTAGTACATATGCATGATTATACTTTCTAGAGGGCCGACATTTCTGTATTTATAATCCTTTTTTTATTGATTTTATGTAATATTCTATTTTTCTGAGATTTTGAATTTGGGGTTTTTATAAACTGTATAATAATCACAATTATAAAAAATAAAGGCTTCTCATATCTCACTTTGCATGTAATGAGTCTGTATAAGATATTATTTTCACCTATAAAGTTGAATTACTGAAATAAATGAACTTTTGCACGATATTCTAATTTTTCGAGTTTCACCTGTATGTATGTGTGTGTGTGTGTATGTAGGTGTCTGGTCTGTCATATCCAGCGAGAGAATCTTTGCCTGAGCGTGTTCTCCCCCCTTTCTCGGTGTCCCTCTCTCCCACACCTTCTCACTTTCTCCCCCTTCCCTCTATAACCAATGGTGATAGTTGTTCTTTTTAAAGCAAGAGTGGATCAGAACTGAGGCGGAGCGGCTTTTAATTATGGATTGCCTTGTTTATCCTCCCAGGAGCACCCAGGGAGGAGAAAAATATCCACGCTGACTTCGCCGGCTAATGCCTCGAACGCGCTAATACGACAGGAGTCCACACAACCAATCTATCATTTCAAAGTAAAAGTACCTCAATAACTTGTGCTCAGCCTAAAGAGACAAAACACTGCACTAATTCAGCCGGAGTCAGTGTCCCCCTGAACCCTTATTATATATATGTTTTATTTATATATATATATATATATATATATATATATATATATATATATATATATATATATATATTAGAGGTGGGCATAGATTAATTTTTTTAATCTAGATTAATCTAGATTAATTTTGGAATTAATCTAGATTAATCTAGATTAAAATGGCTCATTTGAATTCATTCATAATATGTGTGTGCTCCCTAAATAATGACTCAAAGTAAGTCTTTGAGAACGTGTTTCTCAAGCCAGGTGGCGCATCAGACCAGGGGCTCATCTCCTGTGCAGGTGCACACCTAATGCATCAAGTTAACTTGCGTGCAGAAAGAGGATGTCACGGAACTCATGTCCGTTAGCTTTTCAATATAAGACTGTCAAAATAAAAGTCCCGCAAAACAATCGTTATTTTGGGGATTAACTTCTCCGCGTGAGAAATTTGAGTTGTAGGCTAGCGTGTGAGAGTGTGAGCTGGTTGATATGAGTGTGTCTCACGGCCAAAAGGGTGAGACTTGGCAGCTCTGTCAGTTGTCAAACAAAGCGGACGGACGTGGTCTCTATAGCAACGAGATCAGCTGAGCTATCACTGATAAAAAAAAATATTGTTTCCATAATGATTTCCATAGCCTTAAGCCATAGGCTAGCCTACATGTTGTGTAATTCAGTGATTTTCAACCTTTAATGAGTCGAGGCTATGCATTGGCTTTGGCGATTTCCCTTGTCTCTTTTTTTTCTCTCCACACAAAGCTCTCCCATTGCACACACGCATGCCCCGGCCGCTTCCGAGAGCACAGACTGTTAGAACTCCTACAGTAAACCAATTCCGCATTGCACAAGGTGCAAACAACCTTGGTCTTGTCGATGTTTCCATTGGGAAGCTTCTTAAAAATACATTTTCCCTGAAGCAAACCCGGCGGCTTCCTAGCTGCATCCATGTCAGCACGTTACGTTTGATGTGGTAGGCTACACAGGTGCGAAGTCGGACTCGTTCTGACTCGTGCACTACAGTGCAATTCGGCCAGGTATATATCCGCGCTAAAATAAGAGGAACAAGAGATTAACGGCGATATTTTTTTTTATCGCCGATAAGAGTCTGGCGTTAACGCAGCACGTTAACGCCGTTATCGGCCCACCACTAATATATATATATATATATATATATATATTAGAGGTGGGCATAGATTAATTTTTTTAATCTAGATTAATCTAGATTAATTTTGGAATTAATCTAGATTAATCTAGATTAAAATGTCTCATTTGAATTCATTCATAATATGTGTGTGCTCCTAAAAAATGACTCAAAGTAAGTCTTTGTGCTCCTAAAAAATGACTCAAAGTAAGTCTTTGTGCTCCTAAATAATGACTCAAAGTAAGTCTTTGTGCTCCTAAAAAATGACTCAAAGTAAGTCTGTGTGCTCCTAAATAATGACTCAAAGTAAGTCTGTGTGCTCCTAAATAATGACTCAAAGTAAGTCTTTGTGCTCCTAAATAATGACTCAAAGTAAGTCTGTGTGCTCCTAAATAATGACTCAAAGTAAGTCTGTGTGCTCCTAAATAATGACTCAAAGTAAGTCTTTGTGCTCCTAAATAATGACTCAAAGTAAGTCTGTGTGCTCCTAAATAATGACTCAAAGTAAGTCTTTGTGCTCCTAAATAATGACTCAAAGTAAGTCTTTGTGCTCCTAAATAATGACTCAAAGTAAGTCTTTGTGCTCCTAAATAATGACTCAAAGTAAGTCTTTGAGAACGTGTTTCTCAAGCCAGGTGGCGCATCAGACCAGGGGCTCATCTCCTGTTTCCAACATGCATCACAAACTGCTTGAGGAAGCTGTTCTACTATGATAATTGGTGATGAAAATAAATAATGTTCAACAAGATGTTACATAGTAACGCGTTACCGGCATCGGACCTCTTTTTTCAGCAACGAGTAATCTAACGCGTTACTATCTCCAAACCAGTAATCCGATTAAAGTAAGGCCTACTCATCAAAGTCACTGTGCGTTACTTTTTCTGTAATTTTCCTTAGTGAAACATTTTACATAACTGCACAAATGACTGCGATTGCGATTTTATGTAAATAAATGTGCACGCATGTGTCTCTAAACGCTCCAACTGCTCCAACCGCTCCTCTCGTCTTTTTGGTAGCGCCCCTCTCTGACATGCAGCGTGTGTGTGTGCGCCTGTGTCTGTCTGTGTGTGTGTGTGTGCAGCAGCATTACGGCCGAACTGTGGCGCAAAACAAAGTTTTCCCCCCGATGAAATATAGCGTCTGCTAAGGGGATATTTAGGATTCGGGTACGGTGACGTTGAAGAGATAGAAGTGTTTAAAACTTGGAAACTTATAGTCACGTGGCGACCGGTGGCCACACACACCCACCCTGCGTTCCAATACCCGATTGTGTCGTGGGCAAGTGATGGAGAGAGAGAGCGGCGGGTGTGTGAGAGAATAAAGGCTCCTCAAGTGTCAACAACGGCCCCCGGCTATTATTATCTCCCCTGAGCCGAACAGGAGGTGGAATAAGAGATTAACGGCGATATTTTTTTTATCGCCGATAAGAGTCTTGCGTTAACGCAGCACGTTAACGCCGATAACGGCCCACCACTAATATATATATATATATATATATATATAGTCAGTGTCCCACTCTCACACACACGTAAACAAGTAGAGACCCAAATATATAAATAAATATATATATATATATATATATATATATATATATATATATATATATATATATATATATATATATATATATTTATTTATATATTTATAGATCATAATAACTCTGCATAATAACTTGAGCTGATAACTTTTAGTTATAACCTGAAAATGACACGAGCAGCCAAGTGTAGACGGGGTGGCATGGAGCAAAGTCAGTACTATACACAGCAAAGTTACATTTTGGCCTTTTGGCAAGTTACTTTTGAAATGAAATATTAATTAGCAGCGCCTGGTATTGATCTGCTCCATATTTATTTACTTTCACCTAGACAGTCAGCTCCAGCTAAAATCTAGAAGCTTTTTGAAAAGGTTTTCTGTGTTATCCCATGCTGAAAAATAAAACGGAAAAGGGCATGAGTGTTTCACTAAGAGGTTTGTCAGCATCTCAGCTTACTGAATCCTGGCGCTTTATAAACTTGGCACCTCATCCAAACAGGAAAAGGCTATCATCAGAACCCAACCCTATAGCCAACTGTGCTTTTTAACAACAACAAAACAAATTACATCACACCTCCCACCGGAAAAAAAAACACAGATTGTAGACAGCATAATGCGTCAAAGATGATGCAGCATAAGAGCGCTAAATAAGAAGTAATCTGATACTTTATTGATCTCCATAGGGAGGATCTCTCCTCTGCTCATCTGCAGGCACTTTCACATTCTGGGTCTGCTGTCTGAAAGCACTGGTGAAGATTCAGTTTCTTGCTGAGGAAAAAAAATGCCAATTGCTCACTGCTCGAACCTGGGAGCCTTCAGATCACTCTCACACACACGTAAACAAGTAGAGACCCAGAGCTACAGTAGTTAAGAGCAGGGCAGACAACACAGGCCATCTATAATTCAGTCCATAGCGCCGTACACATCTTGGCTTGTGCGTCTCTATCTGGACGTCTTTCTATCACCACAGCACGGATGAATATTCACAGAAAAACTACCGCTGCAGTGCCGACTTGTTGTTTTCATTATGTTTAATGCAAAAGGTTGTTGCATGTTCCCCCACGGCAGTGAAATCAAAACAAGCTGGAAGTTTAAAATCTCTGTTTTTTTTCAGCACGGCTGCAGAAAGGGTTTTCATTAGTCAGCCTGCCTGCACATTTTATAGGAAGGGCTTTTTTCTCTGGACGATTAAGCTCTTCCTGAGGTTTTCTCCATCATCACGCGACGGTCACACACACACACACACACGCACACGCACACACACACACACACACACCACACACACACACACACACACACACACACACACACACACACACACACACACACACACACACACACACACACACACACACACACACACACACACACACACACACACACACACACACACACACACACACACACACACACACACACACACACACACACACACTTTTTGCCTACATGAAGCTACACATGCACAAGTAGCTCAAGAAGCATTGTTTAGGATACAATTTATTTTTCCATAAATGATACCCAAAGTAGGAGTTGACTTAAGTGGGAAACTTGACCAATATAAAATAACAATATCCTCTTATTGTGCATACAGTATGTGTATACTATAGCTTTTCTTTACCGTTGTGTTGTTGAGATTAGGCCTTTTCTTCTATGTAACCATTCATACTGTGGTTTAGTTCAAATATACTGCTGTCACACATGAGCTTTATATCATATGAGCTGCCTTACAAATTTTTATGTCTAAATTCTATTATATTTGGTTGACAGCAAATAACCCAAAATCGACATCTTGTATTTTACAGCGGTGATAACCACTAAACGGGATTGTTTAACATTTAATTGGACTGAATCTGCACACATTATAAGTCATGCCTTGCTGAGTAAGAGTGTATGAGCAGGGTTTGTAGATTCAGAAGTAGTTGAGACAACTATTTCAACATGTGGTGGGGAAAGTGAAAGTCTTCCTTGGGCTTTTTAGACAAATGTGTTTCTCTTGGAGCGTCTATCTCGTCTTCAAAGCCCAGAAACCAATCAGTCGGTCCTCTGATGACTGTGGCTCATTTAGCTCTTTCCTGGTTGGTTCTGAAGGCAATAAAATAGCAAGGATTGCCCCAGTGGGAGGTTGTTAAATGGAGTTTTGAAGTTCTTTATGTCTTTCTTTTAATTTCCCTTAAACTCTTTAATGTTTGTCTATATTTAATGTGTGTGTAAGTCCTCTAAGTGTATGAGGATTGTATGTGTGTGTGTGTGTGTGTGTGTGTGTGTATGGAGAAGTTTTTAATTTCTCATGCGGCAACGCATTGTGGCAATATGTGGCAGACAGAAAAGCAGATGTTTATTGTTTTTAATAGTCTAATGACGGTGATCTCTGCCAGTGCTGCGTGGTTGAAAGTGTTGCCTACTGCGTCAGATACGGAGAAAATAATAATTTGGTACCAACTTTCCCCCGGCGACTGTGGAGATGAAGTCATAGTGATCGATGTCTTATTCCATCTCAGTGATAAACACATTAAATGAAAAGAAATGAAGTAATTTGAAGTAATTTCAATGGGCCCTATCACTCATTAGCAACATTGATGGTAAGCTATGAAACTTTTCTCCTCAACCCCGGATATACTGTATACTGTATATATTTCTTTCAAGAAAATAATCTGTATTTTGAGTTAACTTTCACTGCACATCATAGCACTGTTTACATAATGTATCAGGGTATTAAACATTTTAGCAATACATACTTACCCTACCATGTACCTTTGCATAGTTAGACTATTACCTTATGGAGATGGCGATTAGCGCAGTCACTTTAAGGATTTTGGGGGAGATGTCCCTGTAGCGGAAGTCAGCGTTGTATGTTTGCAGAGGGGGCCAGTAGAATTATTTTTGTTTTTTTCCGCCACAGATATAAATGCTTACCTTAGAACTAAATACCCGTCCAATTGTAATCGAAATGGAGATTTTTTTCACTCCTTTACCCTGGTGCCAGACAGCCATTTATGTTTGCACTTTTTTAATCGTAGTTCAGCCGTATATTAGATCCTGCCATATTGTAATGTGACTACAGTTTTAAAGTCATTAACAGGGCGCCTTCAGGATCACAGGGAAATAGAAGTGCCAGGTATAGGTGAACATTTGAAAGCATGGCCTTGTTTTTGTCCCCAAGAACCAACTGTGCGTTCAACTCTAGTCCAATTCTACACAATGTGAAAGTACAGTAAATCCCTTAATAATGGCAGGTGCATTGTGAATGATATTTTAGGTTGGAATAACTATTTTGTCGAGGTGATGAAGAATAAATTATATACAGCATAGGCTTTTCTCTGTTACCCCAAACATGGACACACACGCTTACATCTTTAGGACAGAAGGAGACCAGGAAGTGCCCACAGGCGCCATCCAATCGGAGCACAGAACACAAAATCCCCCTAGACCTGCACAGCACAAATGTACACGTACACTGGTTCATGTGCGGACATAACGCACTCTCCTATAGGATGGGTTGACATAGAGCCTAGGGAGTAACACCAGTACAGAGAGGACACCGGGAAGGACTGCAGACACACATGCGAACACGCACACACACATACTGTGTGTGCAAACGCATACAATCGCTCTTTTTCTTTCCCCCTCTCTCTAACACACACACACACACACACACACACACACACACACACACACACACACACACACACACACACACACACACACACACACACACACACACACACAGGGGAACAGGATAAAAATACTGTGCTGACAAGTCAATTAATCAGATGTGAAGGTGCTGAGCAGAACAATCCTTTACAAGGCTGGAGTTCAAAACCGCTGTGTGTGTGTGTGTGTGTGTGTGTGTGTGTGTGTGTGTGTGTGTGTGTGTGTGTGTGTGTGTGTGTGTGTGTGTGCATTTGAGGTGTGTGCATGTTATTGAAGTGTCTGTGCTTCATAACCTGTGTCATAAGCTTTTGATCAGAACATTTTAAAGAAATCAGTTAAAACAGCTGATTGTTACTATATCGTATTTCGAGAGCTGCATTATTCCTGACCATGTTTTTTTTCTCTATCCTGCTCCCAGTTCATGACATCTTTCACCACAGTAGGTGTGTAATATAAACATATATATAGAACCTGCGCACAATGAAACACTTCAAACATTTTGCTCCAGAATTCGAGCCGTTGGAGGGTGTGTGGGGGCCTTTAACGATAAGCAATCATGAGATGTGAAAACCAGACGCCTGCCTTTTAAATATTTTCTTCGGCACTATTCAGTGAAGAAGTACAATCCTTGACTGCACACAGGTAAGAAATATCAAAATTTAATTTTTTAAATTTGGTTCATCAAGACTTTTAAAGATTGAAGGAAGTTATGTTCCTGCGGTCAGTCAAGTCCAACTCCTCCCTCAAAGTTCTAACAATAAAAAAATAAACTCAAGCCTATGTGTGTGTTAAAATAAACCAAATAAACATAAGTTGGTAATTCCGGTTCTCTTCTTCAAACAACTCATGTGCCCTTATCACCAGAAATTTGCGCAAGGGGCTTACTGAGGTTTCTTACATAATGTTAATGCCTATTTCTATTGTAGCCCTTTCATGCATGAACTATGATATCCTTAGTCAGGATTTTTTTTACACTTTTTTCGCCATGAAAATAAAAAATATAACTTTTATAAAACACACATTTTTCCGAGAGTTTTACACATGTCCACTCGGGTTGACTCTGCGTATTGAGTTCTCAACTTTGCAATTATTTACTATTTAACAAAACAGTGACAGAAATTGTATATTATGTTAAACTATAAAATAATATATTTTTTCAATGCCTGTTCACATATTTTAACATATTCCAATACTTCAATATAATGCAAAAGCGTGGAATAATTTTCAATCAAAATGTTCTATAAAAATAACAGAACACTTTTTCCTTGGTTCTCCCATTTCTCTTTTCAGATGTAATTCAGCAGTACAACCTACTGACTTGTACATCACTTCACCAAAGCTAATTGGCATCATAATGACACCAACTGTTTTACACATAATGGCATAAATCAATTGATTTAAAACCAAAAAGTTACAGAAAATTAAGCTTTTTCAAGCACAACACTAGTATTTATTGAAGTCATTGATGCATGATGTCCAATTTAGTGGACAGGTGATTAAACACAATTTCCTCCCAATGTAAAATCGCTAATTGAAAATTTTAACAATTATATCACTCCTTAGGTGCTACTTAATGTTGCCATATTTTTTTTTACCTGCCAGGCTCTCCTATTTTAAAAGTATTTACAGGATATTCCTGAGCTGCTCAACTTTTCTGCTCCCTGTCGGCCATCTTTGTTTTGACAAATTGTGGCTGCTCTTACAATGGCTGGCCACTGGTTGGCAATGTATTAGATGACACACAAGAGTCCACTGTAGTGGCTGATATGCAACTAAGCGATCTACATCCATGCATATTCAAGAAAACAGCATTTGAATAGCTGTCCACTGTAGTGACCACTATGCGTGAAAGGGCTAGTCCAAGTATGTATCATCATTACGATTTACCAATCAATAACAAAAGGCATGAAAAACAACTTGACAGCTTGTTAATAAATAAAGGTTAACACCGTGTTAAAGCCATACAGATTCACCTGCAAAACACTTAGTAGACAATAGGATTCCATTGAATATATTGTATTATTTTATTTCATGTCAGCTAATGGTAGAGAAAGTACTGCTGTACTGATAACTTATGAGAGAGGAAAATTCCCTCCACAAAAAAAATGGCAAAACAGAGTGGTTTGAAATGATTGACATTTGTGTAGTTCTTTTTGACATGTTTTGATGACAAGTTAAAAAGGTGGAATTGATGAATGAATGTCTGTCAACTTCAGTGGCACACGATATCGATTGCGATTCACTTGTGCAGCCCCCAAAAGTGCACTGTGATGTTCTGGTTACAACAAATCTGATTCTACAGGTATAGGTCAATAACTTTGTGGAGTAAAACTGTGGGTTGGTTAAAATTGACTTTATAACTCATTATCAATGTCAGTTCTGTCAACACCACTCAAGTGTGTTGACTCCTGGCTCTGAAATCCACAGTGTGACTGACTGACTGACTGACATCTCCTGAGCAGTGCTGAAAGCAGTCAATCAGCGGCGGGTACTCCAGTAATGACAGGGATGTGTGCACTCCCTCAGGAAGAGCTGTCAGGTCAATGGATCACTGCCACTCTGAGAAAAACACGCATATACACACACACACACACACACACACACACACACACACACAACGTGAAACAATACGTCCGCTTACAAAATATATGCTGCAATTTCACCTGTGCAAACACACACAGCAAAACTCTCCAACAGCTCGATGTTGACAGACTCTCTACTGCTTCTGTCCTGTTATTCATTATGGATTCATCCCAGGGGATTGACATGAACACACAGATATACAAACACATTTTCGAGTACTTTCTTTGCATCCTCCCAAATTGGATTATAAACTGACACAGTATTTAAATAATAATAAAGTTCAAGGTAAAGGATATCTGAGGATACAACACAGCATTGTCTGTATCACAACGGCAGAGAATGAAGTGAATCTGGCGAAGCTGTCTGATAGGGTGCTTCCTAATCCTGTTTGTTCCAGGATTTTTTTTTATCCGGCATATGTCTCTGACTGGAGCAACTACATTTTCTGGGTTTGGGTCCCCACACGACAAGAGCACTAATATGTTTGAAATTGGCCGGAGCCCTGTGTGGGTGAGAAACTACATTCCCTCTGTTTGGGTTCCTGTGTGACAGAAGAATTATTATATTATAATGGACCCCGGATCACAGACTTATTTTCCCATCGGAAGTGAGGAGTGAACCATAGTTCAGCATTTTCTATTGGTTACAATCTTCTATTTGTTGGTAGAATTTGTACAGTAAGAAAACGTGTCTTTTCAATGAAAGAAATAAGAAAAACAAGACAAAAATGTTAAGTTTAACGCAAGTCTAACCCTTTTTTTGACGGCACCCCAGTAAAACACAAACACAAACTAATACTGTTTGCGTACAGAATGAGTCGATCGCAGATTTGACTTGACGCAATATGCTGATTGACATTGATACCCCTCTGACTAACCTCTGATTAAAAGCAACAGGTTGACAGTTTACTGCATGTCTGGGTTTATTTAAGGCTGGTTTTATTTCTAACATTATTCTATCAACACAGATATTTACATCAATAGTCTGGCGTTATAATTGATTTGACTCGGGTGTACTGTGGAGTGGGTAAGACTGTTTTATTAGCAGGCTAGCAACAACCGTTGACTTGAGCTAGCCTAGCACCAGCAAACTCTGCAACTAGAAGGACTGCACTTTGTTGAAAACTGTCTCCAATGATAAATAACACACAGGCTAACTTGGAAATGAGGTCTTATGTCCAAAATTCTGAACTACCCCTTTAAAAAAGGGACTAACATAGTGGGACACTATAAGAGTAAAAGGTACACCAGAAAAATCAACACAGAAACCCTGAAATGCATATTTTCTATATCTATTGCCAGATGGTTTCCTTTGGAGCCAAGGTTTACATTTGCACAAAATACGTGGAAGATACTTGCTGCAAAATATTAGGCAGTACATGTTTTATTTATTTTTGTTTTGACTTATTACAGTATGTAGTATTTATTGTATAAAGTGTGAATGCTTTTTTTTTTTTACTGCTGCACAACCAATTTCCCCTCTGGATAGAAAATAAACTGGGTTTCGGATTTGGATTGGAATTCATACCTCTCTCAGTCCCACATCCCTCCTGCTTGCTCCTTTCCTGTCATAGCTTTACAGACCATCTTCCATATTGCTAAACAATCTCAGAATGACCTTTTGACTTTGGTCTAGACACTGCAGAATTAATTTGTTGCTGTTCCTGTCATTAACTCAGCGTTGGTGTCTTCACCTCCCTCCCCATCTCTCTGCCTAATCACATCAGTCCCTCCCATATCATCCCCTTCCACCTCCTCTAAAAATATTTCTTCTCTCCTTTTTTTTAACCCACAAATGTCTGTGTCTCTGAGTACAAAACAACCAGGTTTTCTGCTTGCAATAGTGGTGGGTCGAAGAAAAACTGTTTGATTCACTCTAAATGACAATGGATAAACCCCCATAGACCTATCATTTCAAAGTAAATGAAATGTGTGAGAGTAGTAGACGGGTTGTTCTAATGACCCTTCATATCACGCAGGGACATGGTTGTTTACATACAAACAGAAGGCGGTCAGACTTGTTTACCAATTAAACAGTAGTGACAGATGTGTTTACAATCCACAAACACTGCCAGCCTCTGATCATGTTAATATTCATACCTGGCCCTCTCCTGAAAACACCTCAGTAAAACTGGACTGGAATCCATTCAGAATAACCTAGAATAGGTTGAATGTGTTTGTAACACTTAGGTGAACACCTTGGGGTGCTTGGAAAAAGCTGAGATGAGCAAATTTTTTATGCAATTAAGTCAATTTAAGGATATTAAAATTGCTTGGTGGATGAATGCAACACTTCCTGAATGTTGAGAGTCAGTTGCGTTCATAATGTAATACGTGAACTCAATGTAAAAGGTTGTTACAATATAGGCAAAAAGTTATTACATTTTGCACTCAGCATTTTGTAACATTACCAAACAAGTTAATGCATTTTAAAAATGACGTCATGGGTTGTTGCTACAGTATCCGCCCTAAATAGCCTTGAATATAATATAAGGAATTCTGTAACTCGTATCTTATTTTTAAATAATTTTTTTATATTAGCAAAACCATCCCTCTTGACTGGTAACATCAGAATGCTGAAAGCATCAGGGATTATGGTCCCTTCCTCTAAAGAGATGAAGATTTCTGCAGAAACCTTGCCTCTTGACTTAAGATTTGCTTTGATTTATTGCTTTTGTTTTCATCATGCTCTGCAGTGTAGTTCACTACAGGTGTGTAGCTGCCTATAGATATATGATTCATAGTTGATTTAATGTACGCATCCTTGCTCAACTGTGGACCGGTGGGGAGTTAGGAGTGATGAGAGAGAGAGAGAGAGAGAGAGAGAGCGAGAGAGAGAGAGAGAGAGAGAGAGAGAGAGAGAGAGAGAGAGAGGGAAGGGGGCAAAGAGAGGGACAGAAGGGTAGACAAAACACACCGACAGATGGAAAAAAATAAGTAGACCAGAGGCAAGAGACAGCAAGAAAGAGTAGAATAAAAAGAGATCATAGAGATTTATATTAACCACTTATGTTCTATGTATGCACTTCTTAGGATTTGTGTCCATGTTCTTGAGAAAGTAAATATAAATGTGTTCAATTAGCAGAACCAACTGCTCCTTAACTGCTTACATTTTTTTTCTTATATCCATACTGAAGTTAAAACTTAAAGACCTACTTGTCACCTGTGGAAATATGAAGGTGTATTGGACTCTGAGATCGTATGTAGTATCAACGTGCAAAAACCTTAGAAATCGGTTAATCCTAGCCTGAGAAAAGGCAGAAAGTGTTTTATGGTCAACCCTACATTTTCCCATGTGTGACATCACACATAGGAAAATATAGGGTTATAGGATTAACAGGACAGTAGTTTCTACACACTTCTAAATATGCTAAGAAAAAATGCAAACATTGTTGACCACAACTTGAGGTTAAGTTTTTATTCCTCACTCTTCCCCCATCAGAGAACAATAACATTATGCAGATACTTCACAAGCATAATAAAACTGTGCATTGGGTCTTTGATATTGGCTTCATGTACCATGATCTCGCTCTTGACATTTTCCCACGCTGCTGTACCATCGAGTGAACCTCGTCACTGTGGGCTACACTTTCTTTGATGTTGTCCAGCAAATTGGTTGTATTTAATGAAGTCTTGGCCCTCACATTTAACTTCCTCGTTTAACCGAGAGAAATTAGCCATGCAAGAACAAAATGTCACATGCATATAACACCTCACTTTTCCGTTTTGACCGATGAATTAAGACATTTTTCAAACATTTGCTTTACTGTGTTGAGCAGACTAGTTCGGTAATTTGCCCCATGCTCTAAATGCTATATTTATCTTTAGATTTTATTTCTCAAAATTACATTTCTACATTTCTTTTGAAATATACAAAATGTACATTTAGCCTAGGCCCTAGGGTAAACATAGCAGTCTGCCTTCTACTTAAACTATTATACGTCTTTATCTTGAAATGTTTTACTAGTTACATGAAAACAATCTCAAACAATGTTAAAGATATTACTACTACGCAATAAAAGAAAAAAAGAAAGAAAACCTGTTGCCATAAAGCAGTTGATACTAGAGACATATTGAGATGATAATAAGAACAAGGGCAGGAGTGTATCTGCACTTGCACTTTTATATATCAGGTATATAGAGTAAACAAAAAATTATACGTCTTTTTGTTTGTCTATTGCACAGACTATGAAGGCAGTAATGGCGCTGTATAAATGCAGGCACTTTCTGTAACAAAACCCCATTAGCCAAGGAAGTTGTGTCTATAATATCCAACATGTGGATGGAAAAAGCACAAGGGCCCTAATGGTTTATTTCAGTTCAGCATGAGCAGTTTAGAAGCAGGCCCTTCTTGAACTATAGATTTTAGTCGGCTTCTATGCAACCACCCCCACACGCGGACACACAAACACAGAGACACACACACGCGGACACACACACACACACAGAGCGAAAGACAGACACACACACAGAGCGAGAGACAGACACACACACACACACACACACACACACACACACACACACACACACACACACAGCGAGACAACAGACAGTCATGCTGCATGGCTTCACATGACCTTAAATGACTTGACCCCCTCACAGCAACATGGTAAACAGACAGAAGGACAGTATTCATGGGCACTAAATGCCACCTTCTGTAGTTGAGCATGGTCCAGATTCTCCCCCCTCAGGGAGAGTCTGTCTACTAATCCAAGGCAGTGTGATCAATACTTTAAGTTAACAACTGTAACACACGCTCAAGTGACAATTTCAAACAGAAAAAGTACATTAAGTATAAAAAGTCAACTAAATCTTCAATTTACATGTAAAGCTCCTTCTGTCCATCTCAGGGGTGTGTGTGTGTGTGTGTGTGTGTGTGTGTGTGTGTGTGTGTGTTCGCAAGCTGACTAAAGTGTGTTTGTCAGCTGGAGTTGTTATTTTTCTCTGCAGCATACGCCTCAATGGGCTGTCTGTGTTTTTGGATGGAGCTGGGCAAGACAAATTGACAGCTGCACACGCACACACAAACACACACACACACACAAATATATATACACAAAGTTGAGTGTGCACACTTCCAAAACAGCCTAATGCGCATACAACTCCCAAATCGCAAACACACACACACACATGCAAACACACACACACACACACACACACACACACACACACACACACACACACACGCACACACACACACACACACACACACACGCACGCACGCACGCACGCACGCACGCACGCACGCACGCACGCACGCATGCACACACGCACGCACACACACATGGCAGTCATGCATTGGCTGATGGACTGAGTGACAGTTTATTTGCAGGCCCTAAAGGAACACAGGGACAGACTCTGAGGCAAAGGAGAGAGATATAAGCAGGAGAATATGAGCTGTACACGCCGCTGGAGGCTGGATGGATCCCACATTAGTCCACACACACACAGTGGCTTTTGTCGCTGGCGTGCACCTGTCCGGCCATGTTGAATTCAACGACAATTACTGACAGAGTTGCTGAGAGAGCTGCATAGAGCAACATAACAAAGAGAGGATATAAATACGTTGGATAAGCGGTCACGCACTCGCGCACACACACACACACACACACACACACACACACATACACACACACACACACACACACACACACACACACACACACACACACACATCTTTGACTTCAATCCTGCAGCAAAACTTCAACAGCGTTTGCAGAGGATTCATCTTGAAAGCCACACTGTAATACGGTACGTAATTGGATCTTTTGTTATAGAAAATTCCTTTCTCTGAGACAATTGTATGTCAGACCCTTTCCTGGATCAAAATGTGAAAAGAGAAAAGAAAAATTGCAAATGTTTCACACATCTCCACTCAGCGTGGATAAACAGCGCAGCAGAATAGAAAAAAAGAAAAGGGACTTTGATCGTGGCTGTAGTTTTAGTTTGAACAGAATCGGCAACTATACTGAGGCAGAAATGTGTTTAATTAGGATGAGTAAGGCCCGTTACATTTTTCTCATGTTGTGAGTAGGAATAACATGACAAAATGAGAAAAGAGAGCAAACAGGAAAAAAAGCCTTGAGAAGAGCTGACTTTGGAGATTTTCCTGCCCAGTAGTTTAACATTACGCGGCAGGAAAGGAGAGGAGAGGAGAGGAGAGGAGAGGAGAGGAGAGGAGAGGAGAGGAGAGGAGAGGAGAGGAGAGGAGAGGAGACAGGCTGCAAGGAGGGAGAGAAAGGCAGAGGAGAGAGGGGGAAGGAGACGAGAGAGAGGGAAAAGGGATCATCCCCCTACCCTACCCTTCACCTCTCCTGCTCATGTCTTTCTCACCTTGTTTGAAGGTTTTCCATAGGCTTCATGATGTCACACGCTCTTTTACATTTTGTCTATTCGGCTTTCTTTCTCCTTTGTGTCCCCTTCTTCTTCCACTCTCCCCCTCTTTATTTAATTTCTCTCCTGTCCTCGGGGTACATTATATCACATATACATCTCCCCTATGGTTTTGGTCTGCACTGTTTCCATTCCCTTCCCTCAACACTTTGTCCCCCCCTTGTCCACATTCCTCCTGTGACCGGATGTCCTCTGCTATTCTCCTGTCCTCTAAATGGTAAATGGACTTTTTTACACACACACACACACACGCACGCACACACACACACACACACACACACACACACACACACACACACACACACACACACACACACACACACACACACACACACACACACACACACACACACACACACACACACACACAGATGACTGGCTGCTGCCCATCAGAAATCTTAAGGCTTTTGATCAAACTACATTGTTTTCCTCTCAATAACCCATTCAAACACACACTCACACACCAATGGCAGCAGCAGCTATACCATGCAGGGTGAATACTAACCATCGTGAGCAAATTTGGGGTTCAGTGTGTTGCCCAGGGACACTCCAACATGTGGCGGGGAGACGGGGGATCGAACCACGGATCCCTGCAATCGGAGCACGATCGATCTACCTGCTTAAAGCCACAGTTGCCCCAATTTGCCAATCTCTCGCCTCTCCACTTTGTCCTACTGGTTCTCCTAGGACAGATTTCCATACTGCATAACTATCCCTTTTTCCTGCTTCCTACCTTTTTCCTCATCCAGCTCCTTTTCTCCCCTATATATCCTCCATTTCCTTCTCTTCCTCCTCCCCTCCCCTCTCATGCTCTCCTCTACCTCCACACTCCCCCTTATTGCCCCATCCCTCCTCTGTCCCGGTCCCAGGGTTCATTAAACAATGTCCACATTCACCTGACGTCGTCCGCAGATAGCCGCCTATAGGGGCGGCGCTGTGTGTGTACGTGAAAGAGTAAGTATGTAGTGTATACGCATATAGTCAGAATTATGAGACCGTGAGTGTGCATTCGGTGGTTTGGTGAGGAAATAAAGAGTGCATAGAATAAACAGCATTATTGCAGATGTCCAGGAAAAGTATATAGGCAAACACACGGGCACAAAAAAGCATAATGATTGGAGGTGGGACTGTACTGACAAAAAAAGGGTGAGGGGGGGATAAAGAGAGGTATTTTGTTTTGGGAGTTTTCGCAGTATAGACATTTATCAGTGGCAGAACAATTGGTATTCACCAGAGTTAAGCACACAAGCTGTTGGTCCAGAGACAGGCACAACCCCTTCTGTCAAACCATACCCCCCCCCCCCGCCCCCCAAACCACCTCACACGGATTTACAATTTCCTCTTCTTTCTCTCTCTCTGTCTCATTCCGTCTCTGCTTCCGTTCATATAATAACCACCCTGTCCCCCCATATTTTCCAACTCTTTCCTTTTTTACTTTCTTCTCATAATTTCTTTACCCCCCTTTATGTTACAGATCTCCCCCCCATCTCCTGCACTTCCTCTCTCTCTCTCTCTCTCTCTCTCTCTCTCTCTCTCTCTCTCTCTCTCTCCGGATCCTTTGATGTGGGCTCATACCTGCTGTCAGATACCACCTGTTCAGTTCTCAGCCAGACAGGACCGGATTAAACTGAGCTACGCTGCAGTTTCCAAAGGGACTGAGCAGAACTGGACCACCAGTCTGAATGAAACCGTACTGGACCAATAAGGGCTGGAGAGTGACAGCAGGTAGGTCGTGGATCGCAAATGCAATGGGTAAACTTTGGCCACCCATGTTATTCCTATGGGCGATGTGATCCAAACAACGACTTCCCAAACAGATAGTTTCAGCGTCATTATTAGCCATCGATACATAATAACATAACTTTTTCCCTTGGAGCTTACATGTTGGCATGTTGGAGAAATAAGGTCTGTAACATTGTCTGTGTACTAAAAGAGACTATGAAATGCTATGCTATCAAAAGCAATTACTTTGAAATAACAATAATGTGGTTCATATGGTAAACATGTCTTTGCTCATTAAGTCTAAACCCATATCTGTATATCCCTATACTTGGATATTTGTGTAACTGATTTCAATAGGTTTATTTGATTGATTTGTATTTTTTATTTTTTTTTAAACGACAGTCTTGTATTTGTTTTGATTTTCTTGGATTGTTTTGCATTGTTTATTTTCTAAATGTATTTATACATATATTTTTGTGTATGTGTGTGTGTGCGTGTGTGTGTGTGTGTGTGTGTGTGTATCTGTGCTTGTGTATGTGTGTTTTGTATTCTAATATGCAAATGTTTTGTTGCATGGGATTTTTATATAAGCCTATACAGGTTTCTGCCGCACCCATGTACATAGTATGTTTGAGCACTATGTTATTATATTGCTTGTATGTGAAATCTACACTAAACTTAACTATCAACAAGTGAGTCTGGCTATAGGTATACTGTTGAACAATTTAGTGTATGTTGACATGAGATTACATTTTTCTCAAGTTTTTTCAAGCTTCATCTTGAGGCAATTCCTCATTGGCCTGCCCTACAACATCCGCTTGATTGATTAATGTTATTACTCGGTCTCAGTTTGCTCTGATCTTTATCATGGTCACTTCAGTTCAATTCAGTCAAACTCTGTTCTGTTGTAATCTGTCCGGTCTGACATCCTTCCACTTTACTCTTTGTGTTTCAGGTCTTTTCCTCTCTGTCTTGTCTTTGATCCAAAGCAATAGGTGAGTTGAAACGTTAGCTTGTTCTTTTACCATGACTACTGTAAAACAATCTTCAACAGAAACATGAGCACCGCTACAACTTAAAGGAGAGAGCCCGGAATGAGTGTGTGTGTGTGTGTGTGTGTGTGTGTGTGTGTGGTGTGTAGTGCGTGGTGTGTAGTGTGTGTGTGTGTGTTCTCCCAGGTGACGGAGCATGGACGAGGGAGATACTCGTTTGATCCCTGGAACAAAGAGAGAGAGGAGGGCAAAGGAGAGAGCAACAGAGAGACAGCGGGAGGGAAAGAGACAGAGAGACAGGAAAAGAGATAGGTGAGTGAAAGAGAGAGAGAGAGATAGCTAAAGGGTGAAAAAGAGAGAGAGAGAGAGAGAGAAAGACAGGAGGCAGAGAGAGAGAGAGGAACCGGGGGTTATGGGGGGATCAGGCCTCACGAGAACAGAGCTTTGTTGAAGGGGGTTTGAAGATCATGAGCAGCTTTGTCAAACAGAGTGAGAAAGAAACGAGAAATGTTGTGTCCAAAAACTGTTCGGCGCGCACACACTCAAAATGTCAAGTCTAGCTGTTACATGAAAAACTGTTGGGTAAAAAAAATCATTGGTTGCGTACGAATCGCATAGTCTTTCTTTCTTCTATTCTACATACTACATCCGACGATAAAAATAATCTAGTTAGGATGCAGTAGGCATACTATTGGGACATACTTTAATCTCTTATTTCATCATAACATTGCGCCTTGATCTTGCCTCTTGCTTTTATATCCGTCGCATCCCTGTTTGTTTTCATATGGAGGCTTCGTCGATGTGACGTCACTTCACGTGCGCACTGGATTGTGGGTCAGAATTGCCCAAATAGGATGCACTTTTCAACACTAACAATCTTAGCCGCATGAAGTAGGACATCCGGGTACTTCTAACCATCCTAAATCTGGCCACAAGAATCGGGACATCCTAAATCTTCTTTCTACATACTATATAGTAGAAAGTATGCGATTCGGAACGCAACCATTGTTTCTATTCTATTCTATTTACATCAATGGTATTGGTTTTGGTGTGTGTGGGTGTTTGTTTTTGTTATAAGTTTTGGATATGTTTGCTTAGATTTTCAGATATCTGTCTCTGAGATATCTGTATTTTAAAAGTTTCTCATTAAAAACCACATTACAATTGTTTTCTGCGACTGCCTAGGCCAATACTTTATGCACAATATGGTTAATTCCTTGACTTTGCCTACGCCATCAATCCCGGGAAGAAAAAAACAGCCTACACAACCATCACACATTTCACTGATGTTAGCAGGGGAAAAAATGCAAGGGAAATCATTTTTACATCAGGGCTCCTGATCAGCAGGTACTTTAGTGAAAAAGGTCTCGACATGCTGGAACAACTAAAAAAGAAGGAAAGGGGGAGGAAAGGAGGAGTAGGGAGAAGAAGAAAGAGTAGAAAAACAGAGGTCAGAGCAGCCAATGCTTAGAATTGAATTAGATATTTTGCTATGGTGCTGCCCGGCTGGTAATGGTTAACATAAACAATATATTTACAAATGTTTTTTGTAAAATATTCTCTCATCTCTAGATGATGTTTCCAACCCAATTAAAATCTAATCTGGTTTTGCTCTATATTATACATGTTTCTTGTCCAAGGCCACCGCATACATTATAAAATGACTAGATCACCTTCATGCACATATGCACACTATATTATTATGTACACAGTAAAGCAGCCCCCTCCCACACTCTCTTTCTCTCTCTCTCTCTCCTTGAACCCCCCATTTGTTCACCTCCACCAAAGATGTTTCACTGCAGCGTTAAACTGGTGTTTATTGAAATGGTTTTGCATGATTAAAAAAATAATAAATAAATAAATAAATAACGCTTGTATAGTCCTGCCTGAGCTGATATGGAAATACTGCTGCTTGGTGGGTGCAGCGGGATTGGTGGTGCAGTGACATTATTCTATAGAAATTCTTGATTAGGTGATTGTTCAGGAACAAATGTCACATTGTGTGATCTTGAAATGTCCTTATGACGTAAACAAAAGGGCTTTTGGTGGCAGGTGTGTTCTTTTGCCCCTTCCACAATGCATTTTGCTGCCGAAACATTGTATTGTATGACAGTATGAAGCTCCTTATTATCAGTTTACTCACTGAAACAATGAGCACATACTCTGTCAAGACAAGGATAAATAACAGAAATGTGAAAAATGCTGTTATAAGATGAGAAGATGTCTATGCATATGATATGAGTGATCACCAGTGCAAACCCTCCTCATGGCACAGTTCTCCTGACATATTGTAAAATGGCATTTCATCAAAAGTGCCTTAAAATAGCCCGGAAAGCGTATACTGTAAGTCTGCATTCGCCTGATGGGAATTGAACCAAAGATATAAAACGTGTTTTTTTTTATAAAACCGAGTTTAACGCAGAGCGACTATACCCAACCCCCACATCCACAACTAGCTTTTTTTATTCTCTTCCTTTTGTCATGTTCCTCCAAACATGCCCAAGAGATGTGTGTGTCACTCAGAGAAGTTATTCATTGTATACAAGTGTTTGAATAAAAACGGGCACGATCCTAAAATAATTATCCATCCACTATATTCAATCAAAATAGATTACATAGGTTGTATTGTATGACTATTGCTGAAGTGAACAACTACTGAAACATATGGGACTCACCTCACAGTAGCTGTCAAAAGCATGCAAATATAAGTTCAATAATATACACTGGTGGGGATACTTAATAACGTATCTGAATTGAATTGAATTGAGCTCACCCCTAATGAGAACCATACATCTAGCAAATGTGGAAGTATCACAATGTTATGAATGATAGAGCCACAAAGCCGGTATAGTGAAGAGGCTGGACAGGTGGATGGACAGGTCAACCAAGTGTGTGACACACAGGAGATCACTTTTTCACATCATCAGTCAGTTTTTTAATTGTGCTGTAATCTGTTTTTTAAGTTACCCAATGAATTTTTCATTTAAACCAAAACAACAAAGCATTCCCTAATTAACTGCTTTTTGTTCTCTTTAAACCTGAGCCACAGCATTCTCCTAATCCTTATCTTAACTAGTTGCAGTCTCATGAAGAATGTGATTCATAAATGCATTCATAACAGTTTATGCATAGGCACTGATAGACAATTTGATGGACAATGTTGCAACACAGTCAGAGGCATCAGGAAGGAAATGCAAACAACTATTCAGTTTGGAGTAGTAGGCCTACTTGTTGGCAATAAAGCTCTACCAGACGTTCAGCACATGAACGTCTGGTAATAAATGAAGAAAAAAGCACCTTTCAAGACAAATGTTTGCCCTACCACTGATTATGTGTTTGGAAAGTGTTTGAGAAGCTGGATTGGGAAGAAGACAGCTTTGGTAATTCACAGGTGGCCTCTCCATGTTCTCTCTCCCTTTAGCCGTTGAACTAGACAGTATTGAATCTAAGCTGGTAGAGCCGTGGCTGCTCCCTCCCTCCGTCTTTCTGTCAGACAAGAGCAGTAGAGAGTGCTGACTATGAGCTGGTAGCATGGTGAGTCAGCCAACAGCTTTGCATTTAACACATGCCAACGCTAGCAGGACTGAAAAGGAACGCAGTGGGGGTGATTTCTCTCCCTCTGTCTTGGTCTGTCTGTGGCTCTCTCCTCTCTGCTTAATTCTCTCTCTTCTCTTTCCCTCTGTCAAATCTCTCTTTCCATCCTCTTCTCCCTCTTGCCACCCATTACCCATTGTTTCTCTGTTTTCTCTCGCTCTCTTGCTCTCCCTCCCTTTTTCTCTCTCTCTAGTCTCCCAGTGGTCTTGCTGAGGGGCATATGCTGTTGCAGAGAGAAGGGGATGTCAGCTTGGATTTCAACCCTGTCACAACAGGGGAACACACACATACATCCACATATGCGAGCGCACAGCACACACACACGCACGCACACACACACACACACGCACACACACACACGCACGCACGCACGCACGCACGCACGCACACACACACACACACACACACACACACACACACACACACACACACACAGGTATACAGGCAACGAAAGCATATAATGAAATATGCTGCGTTTTGGTCTGAAACATGCACATACATGCACAGTCGTAGACACAAATGCAAACATGAATCAAAAGGCCACTTGTACAGTAAATGTGTGCACACATAGGCACATGCAGTGAAAAGAACAAACTGCCTGACAGGCAGAAAATAACCCTGTCTAAGGGGGTAATAGGAGAGGAGAGGAACCATAGAAAAGAGTGAGGAGAAGAAGTGGAGTGGGAGTTGAAAAGATAAGAAAACAGTAGAGAGGGTAAAAAAGGAGTAGAAAAGAAAAGGAAATGTGCGTAATGGATGGGCCCCGAGGGCTGCAGTGCTTTATATGGAATCTACTGTATTTTGCACCTGTTATAAGCTAAATTACCATTCGTTCGAAACAAACATTTATTTTCCTCCATCCCTCCCCTCCTTCACAGCTGTTTTCTGTCAGTGTTCTTTTGTTTCCCCCTCTAACTCATCTAGTTGTCCCCCTCCTCCCTCTCTTTCTTCTCTTTCTCTCTCTCTCTCTCAGCTCCTGATATGGTATCAATGACCTTAGCTCAGTACAGCATGGTCACACTGGTCTGACCAGAATCCCATTACTGACACCCTTCATGTGTAACATTACTGTGTGTGTGTGTGTGTGTGTATGTGTGTGTTTATGTGTGTGTTCACCAGCATACATGCGTGACATTGCCCTTTCCATAGCAACAACATTATTATTGTCGGTCCGTGGCATAGGAACAGAAACTAACTCACACACACGCAAACACATGCAAATGCACATGTGTACACACGCATTACTGAATGCAAAATACATAGCAGCGACAAGCTTTTAGCGATGACACAATTAGTACAACACACTGCCAAGCACAGACACATGCACACTTTCCAGAATTATTCCATTCTTATTATTACGCTACCTCCTCCAAAGTTATATTAATCCCCTACACAGGGTTTTTTTTTTAACATTGCTGCATAGGAGGCAAGCTCATTAAAACAACATTCATGTGGAAAAGCCCTCTGAAACAATATATGACTTGACGCTAAGCTTAAACCAGCAAAGAAGTTAATATAAAACGTTTATTTTTTATCCAATATCAACACATGAGGTTTTTTCAAATCGCCGCCTTGGATTACATGTTTAAATAACATAATGTTCTGTAGTTAAACACATTTGTTGTGGAAGAGGAGCATCTGCTCATCTGCCTCAAAGGGGCTACAGTGGGTGGGCTCGGCTATCATTATGTAAATCAATACTACATTTGTCAATACGAACCCTCATGCAGTTTAGTTCAGCCCGAAATCACAGTTGGGAAAATAGCCTTCACGATGATCATAATGAATCAACTTTGATTCTTGTTACGACTGCTTGACTGAAAATATGTAATCATGCACCTGTTCGTCCTAAAGAAATGTCACATAATGTTTCATTCAAGGGAATATTGAGTAAGATTAGAGAAAATCAGTGGACAAGCACACAAGCGTTAGGTTTCAATAATGGGTATTGTTGGTGTTCAGAAATGAACAACAGAAAATGATAAAATTATCTAGCATGCTTAAATTAATTAAACTACCAAAAGGCTCCCATGGTCAAACACCCTTTGAAAGGCCAATACTTAAAGACTACAGGATTGATAAGAGCCATCAGCCATAAATTGGCCATTTGTTTTGTTTTGGGAAGGATGGAAGTGGCAACCGTGATGCTCTTAGTTGTGATAGCCCCAGTGGAGTTGATGTTTCAGAAAGCACATTTATATACAGTATGTGTAAGATCTGAATGCTTAATGATGGACAGTAAAAAAATTAATTGTGATGTTTTTTGTCTCCTTACACAAGGCTATGGTCAATTGTTTCTGAAACAGAGACAATGACATCGTAAAAAAGCCACACATGCATATAGTTTTGGAGGGCAAACAATAGTAAATTGGGACAAAAGACTCTCATAAATGTGCAGAATAGTGCAGAAGCACCTCACGGGTCCCACTCAAAGCGGCTTATCTGACCATATATTATGTTACAGCACACAGATCCAATATGGTGGCTGTCAAATTCAACAAGGTTGGCTGATTTTCCTCTGCGTATTATTCTCAATGATTAATGGTCTTATTTCTACGGCCGCCCCTCCCTCCTACTCAAACGCACACAAGAGAGATACAAGTCTATGATTAGCGGGCTAGAAGTGAGAGGAAAAGTAGTGCAGCAAATAGAAGGAGGCAGGAGATGGAAAAGCAAGAGAGAGGAGACGGGGAGTGGCTGACTAAACTAACAACATAAAACCAATCTTACAGTGGATGTGGGAATCCTTGCATAGTTGCACTGATTGATGGCTTTCCCTGTCATCTTACAGCAGCTCGGGAATCTTTTCATTGTTATACCAAATGAGGAAAACTCCCCCGAATGCCTCTCTTAATTACACCATAAAAAGAATGAACTGTTGCAGGGTTTTGGGAAAAAAAAGACAAATTAAAGGAGGACGACAAATCTACATAACGCATATTATTGTTGAATTAGCAGTGATAACAACCTTGCATATTCAGTGTGTAGTCCTTGTTTATTCTTATTTTGACAGCTGGGGGTAAAATAAGTACAGCAATAGACTAGACACAAATAAATAAATAAATACTGTACGACAACAACAACAAACAAGTACTCGGAGCAGAGCCTGGCATTTGGATGCTCCACATACTACAGTAGTGTAACAGCAATCATTGGTGAATTTGTGTATCGCTGTGTATTAGTTTAGGCCTGTGTGTGCGAGTCTGCATACATGTGCATCTATGCATGTATGTGTTTGAGTGTGCATGTTTGTGTGGGTGTTACTGAAGATAGTGTCTGCAGCTTAACCCGACATGCTGCTGAAACACCTGTGCCGCTTTGCAAACAGAACCTCAGCACTGTATTTCAGACTGTAAGTAATGTAAATGTGTACCTCTGCAGTCTTGTTAAGAGGTCAGTGCAGTCACAGAGGTCAGTGCAGTGAAGTTACACTACTTTGCGATGGCAAGAGAAGTGGTTCATTTGGGGGTAAGCCTTACAAGGTAACATCTGTGCCTTCTGTTCATCGGGAATTGATGGTTGGCATTTTCATGGTTTGCTGAGTACAAACTTCCTTGTAATTGCTCTGCATTACTTACACTAAATACTATGATCTTAGTTTGAAGTCTGCAAACGATACGTATCTAAAATACATTAACAACGGACACGTATGAAATGTATGCACCCTGGATCTTCTTAACAAACTACTACTTCATGTAGTAGTGTACATAGTCCAATACAGTATATCCTGAAAATGTGCTCTCTTGTAAATCAAAAAGTGGTTCCTCATCTTCACTCTGAACTTTTCAACTGAGTGACGCCACTGTTGCGATAATCATTCATATTATCACATATTCAACACACTGTTTTATGTTCATTACTTGTCTTTTTGTTTACATTTTTTGCTTAATTAACACTCTGCCATTCAGAATCTTCTTTGTGATGAACAAAAAGCTAGTATAATTATGCATAATGAGAAATCTAAAAACCCTGCGTATACAGCACCCTGCTAGGATTTTCTGCAACTCGTTATTTGTGAGAACAAGTGCTAGGGAGTGATGGGGGAGGAACAATACTGCTGCAGTACTGAACAGATGCACAGAGGACAGGCATCAGCAGAGCAGAGAAGCAAGGAAAAGTGAAGAAGTGGCCTCGCTAATGCTAGATTAGAAGTCTAAATAATTAGACTAACAACACAAAGTGCACAAACAAGCAGCTCTTTCTTTCTTTTGTCCCCGCATTGCTGCAGCTGTGCACTGAACAAGTGAAACAAACTCAAATCCTTCCAGCTCGCAGTTTAATGAGAGAGTCCTGTTTCACTTGAGTTTGTTTTCTCCCTGATTAAGGGCCTTCATTTGAAAAAGAAAGCACACTCAAAACTACTGTAACAACTCTCAAGAAACAAGTTCCTAACTCATACTTTTTTGAATGTGTTGACTGGAATAATTGTGAATGTATTTTGCCTTGAATTTTTGCAAATTCATCCCAGCCACTTGTTAATGTGAGAATTCACTCAAGGGGGCAGAGGATAAGCTCTCAGACGTCAAAGTCACTGTCTCAAGTACAGATATGCACTAATTGACACAAATGTACACAAACAAATGTACTGCAGCGATGGAACCTTTAGTCATCAAAGTATTTTTTTTTTAACTATTGAGCAACATGGACAGATTGTTAGACAAGATGGAAGGGAGGGAGGGAAGGAGGGAATGTTAGACAAGATGGAGATGAAGAAGGAGTGAGGTGACGTAGAGATAGAGGAATGCATTGATAGAGGAAGAAATGATTGTGACTAGAAAGGTGTGATGCAAGGAGCAGGATGAGTCTTCTTCTTATTTGTTGTTTTTCAGCTCAAACTTCAATATTTAACTATGACCTTAATGAACAGATGACACACACAAACACACACACACGCACGCACGCACGCACACACACACACACACACACACACACACACACACACACACACACGCATTGGCAAATCCATGGCTGCGTGCGCACACACAGTGTGATGAAAGTGTTACCTCAGCATTTTCCAGCTAAATGTACTCATTAGCCTAGTTGCACATGGCTGCCTGGGAAAACAACAAAGTCAGCTCCAGAAAGCAGAAAGCATTCATCTAAGAGGCTGTCAGAGTGGGAGACAGAGAGCAGAGGTCTCAGCACTAGCAGAAACTCATGGCTGCATTATTTTCTCCCAAGACCGAGTCAGAACAGATGCTATTACATTCATATTCATCCACACGTCTATTCCAGCTATTTTCAGCTTCTCCTCACAAGCAGCCCTTAAATAAGAGTCGTCATAATGAAGGCCGCCCATCAGTTTCAATGAACAACACTGTCTACAAGTACTGACAATGTTTACTTTTCTGTTTAACATCGGTGTCTTCACACTACATAGAAAGCGTAAGCAGGACCTCAACCAATTCTAGGCACCACTTCATGCGAGTCTCGCAAGAGCCAAATGCAAGCATTGCAATAGTAATGGGAGATTCTTATGATAGGCTGTACATGCAACACTTGTTTTAAAGCGCTCTCAGAGAAAAGATAACACAAGATCTTAGGCAGTTAGGATTTGCATGTCTACCTTCACCTACACCCGTTGGCTTTTGAAATGCATATGGGTGAGTAGTGAGTGACCCGGTCAGCATTGACCAATGGGGTTTATCATTCCAATCACAAATACCACAGAGCACAATTTGTCAGGCCACTGATTAAATGTAAGGTGTGATTTATCCAGTCATAGCACAGTATGTGTCCCATTGATAACATATTCAGGCTCATATCTATTAATGCACCCATTACATAGATATTTGTGTCGGAGAGAGTCAGAGTTATGTCAACAATTTACAGGTTCCGTAGCTGTTTGAAGACTTAAAGTGTGATTGCTTACACTTGGAAGTACCAGGCAGGAGCATTCCCTTGCTCCCGGATGAGTACTAACAAATGGATTATTTCAGTCAATCTGCAAAAGCAAACAGTTCTTTTTTTTTCAAACTGTCTTTTCTAGTTGTTGGAAAACTGGACAGTTTAATACACTTACACAAGTTCAAAAGTATAAAAGCAAGATGACCATCTTATTCAAAGGCTGAGCTCCTGGCAGAATCTTCTGGGTGAGGGGAGTTCAGAAGTATTTGTGGACGCCTTTTGTGCATACTCCAGCCTCACATAAAGCTTCAGGCAAATGTTTGGAGTCATGACACTCTTGGTTTCAAAAGGAACAGGAGGCACTGGTGGACACACACAGACACAGACACAGACACACACACACAGACACACACACACACACACACACACACACACATACAAAGGAGAGAAGGAGTAGAAAAGACAAGAGTTTGCTGCTGTGCTTTACTTATATAGATTATACATTTGTCAAACTAAATATTTTCAATTCTTTTCCCAACAGTAAATGGGGTCCTCTGAGACTTCAATGTCTGAACTAAAGGCTGAATTGAGGTTGGCAACAGGAGAGTTGCTCATCCCACTAACAGATAATAGTTTGAAGTTGACTTTGAGAAAGCACAATCCTCACCGGACAAATCAGGATAGGGTGGACTAAATAACTGGAGTATTATTTTTCAGCGTTTCAGAATGACTACAGGCACCCTCTGTGTAGAAATACACTCGATACTTTTGTAGTTTTCCATTTTTTTTCTGTGTCTTTTTTTATCTGCTGGAGTGTATTTTTTTTCGAGACAGTTGCATATTTGCTCAATGGAGAAGAACAAATCAGTTAATACTACAAAAATGATTTGTATTGGTAAAACATTTAATTAGTTAAAAATAGTTTATCTATTTTAACAGAGAGAAACAAGTACATAACTGGAAGGCTTGAAAAGGACACACATGCATCTTGTGTTTGGTTTACTGCCTGATTAATAAAGATGGAATAAAGGGGTATTTGTTTAAAGAAAAAAAAGAAGAAAAAGGAACTTGTCTATAGTCATATGAATGGTGAATTCCATATGTCCCCTATAATACCTACCAGATTTAAAACAGGCTGGGTTGATTGCATATGAACACAACTGTCTGCTATTTTGCAATAATTAAGCAGCAATAACTATCTGTTTGTTTAGTATTGTCAAGTTCAGGGTGCATAAAATAATTGAAGCATTCAGCGGCCACAGTCATTATTTAAATACTCTGGCAGTCAGTTATGATTCCAAAGAAGTATTTACATATATTACAACTAAGCGGTTCAGTCATTAACATGGCAATACTGAATATGTACTTAACACTTATAACTGCTCCCATTGCACTTGCCCCGCATACTGTACACAGTACATCTATTTAAAAAGAATAAGTCCATTGGTCTACACATTATAATTGAAAAGCCAATATACTGTGCATGGAATATATTAAATGGATAAACAGGGTCAGTTGTGGGATCAATTTTTCAGCCCCAGTGTGCTGTGATTTAAAGGTGAATGTTTCAACATCATCGGTGAGAAACATATTCATGTAAATTATGATTGAGAAGTGTGCGGTGTGTATTAATTGAGACCCAGTGGTGGTGTGATAATTGAGGAGTTCAATTTATACATATTCATTACTCCATAATGTGCTGTATATATAATCTGTGGAAAGCTGAGTTGGAGATGCAAACAAGCTCCCAGTGAAATGTTTTTAATTGGCCCGTTCTATTTCCATTTCAATAAGATGTCCCCCTCCTCTATGTCCTTCTTCTCCTCCCCTCTTTTGTGCCATCCACTTCTCTCAAGCTGTCCTGTCTGATATTTGACATGCTGGCTCTCTCTCTTCTTCCTGTTAAAGGACCGCCTCACTCCGTAATATGGAGCCGTGTGTAGAGAGATTAAGACGAGTGTGTGTGTGTGTGTGCGTGTGCGTGTGTGTGCGTGTGTGTGTGTGTGTGTGTGTGTGTGTGTGTGTGAATGTGTGAGTCTGTGTGCGATTGGATAGCAGCAGGACAAGGAGTAACACAGGAAGCCGAAAGAGGAGGAGATGGGGAAGATGAAAGGAGAGACATGAAAGGGGACAGAATGGAGAGAGAGAAAAGTTGAGATTTCAAGAACACTACAAGTGGAGCTCTGGCAACATGCAGAGATGAGTTGCACTTCTGATCAGAAGCCATTACAGACTGACTCCACACCAAAACTGTAATGCAAAGTTATTCAGAAAATAGGACCATCTTGTTCACACTCAAATTAAAATATCAAGACAGACAAATTGACTAGAACTACATCTTTAAATACTATGTGCACAATGTATTTACGTATGAGGAGGGACATTATGAAATATCAGTTTTAAGTTGAATCAAAAATGGTAAGTTAAAAAAGAAAGAAAAACTAAACATTTAATATAAATCATATTTTCTACCTTATTTCACAGGACTCCCTTATTTTTTCTCCCCCACCCCACACCCATCAGCCCTCTCTCTCTCTCTCGTTCCTCCCTTTCCTTCCGTTTCAGTCCCTCTCATCTCCCTCCCTGCGCTCTATTCGTCTTTGTACGCCCTGCCATTCTCCGCGCTGCCCCGGGCTAGACATATGGCGCTCTACTCTCTGCTATTGTCATCCATTAACACAGTTGTCGGTGGGAATTACAGACATGTGCTCTGGCTCCTGATGTTGCGGAGACGGCACAAAGCATGGAGAAGATGTTAGATGTCTTAAAAAAAGAAAGGGAAATAAATCCGATACACTGTGTTTTAAACCTCCCCTCAGACGAGACATTTCTTTGCTAGATTTATGGTAAAAGATTGACATAGTCGTCTGCCCCATGTACTGTATGTGATGTTTTCAAGCTGCTCTTACTACACTACACTTACGATAAGATAACTGTAATGTCTGTCACAAAGTAACAGAAATCTTCCTTTGATGAGGCTCAAAACTAGAAAACACATTTAGACACAAGCACACGCACACACACACACACACGTAAACGTACACGTACACGCACACGCACACACACAAACGGCAGTCGCTATCACGCAGGAAGCACGGAGATAACCATCAGGAGCAATTTGGGGTTCGGTGTTGAACTAGTTTCAGAAAGCTCCATCCAAATCAACCTACTTCACGTCACTGTTGCGATAGACCGAACATAACATCACTTGATTTGGGTGGGCCAGTTTGCAAAAGGTGACAATATTACTAAATCAACTAACTTGTGAATTAGGTTCTCCAGCATAGGTATACTGTGAGATGCGGTCCCGATCAAGCAAATGTTACTATTAACAAAACTACTTACACCTATGTAAAACAGTATGCGTACTGATAGTATATGATTAAAATGTGTTGCCCTAAAAAATAAATATAGTCTACCATAAATGTGCTCAGTTTAATCTTTCTGGAATGACGGCTTAAATAAAATGTTTTATTGCAGCGCAGTATAAAAAAAGTGGGCTTAGTATAAAACAGTAAGAGACAAGATGTGGCCATTTTGATCAGATGCCTCTATGGGATAACAAGTAATGTTTGCATCTCTTTTGTCAACAACAGACTTAATCACTGCGAGTTTGATTAGGCTGGATGGAAAATCACAGCCGAAACACAGACACACACACACACACACACACTTCTCCCACATTCTAATTAAAGTGGTGGGGATGACAGAGCTCGAAGTGTGATGTACAGTATTACAAAGCAGTCACTATCACATTCACAATGATGTGTGTGTGTGTGTGTGTGTGTGTGTGTGTGTGTGTGTGTGTGTGTGTGTCTGTCTGTGTTTGTATGAAACACTCATAGAGAGAGAGAGAGAGAGAGAGAGAGAGAGGGATTGAAAGAGATAACGACTCTCTATAGTAATCAGTATATAGGAACTAGAGAGCTGTGACAGCTTGTCCGCCAGCTAACTGTCAGTTACACAAACACACCTATATGCACACACTTACAGTAGTTTGAAGCTAATCCAAACTTGCAGTTGTTACATTTGATCCAAAGTCAATGCACTATTCAAAGTAGTTACTGGATCAGTGGTAATGTAGGATGGATGTAAAAGGTAGAAACAGTCAGGTATGGAGACAGACAGACAGACAGACAGACAGACAGACAGACAGACAGACAGACAGTCAGACAGACAGACAGACAGACAGACAGACAGACAGACAGACAGACAGACAGACAGACAGACAGGCAGGCAGGCAGGCAGGTAGACAGACAGGCAGGCAGGTAGACAGAGAGAGAGACAGGTGTTTACATCTCTTTCTTCATTGTCTGCAGGTTTTGATTCTGTTTGAAGTTCTCCTTTTCAGCGATGGTTTTTGTTAAGTCTTGTCAGATTGTTCTCTCACTTATTTTCCCTGACTTGTCAGGACAAGACGTCTTTAATCTTCCTCATCCGCGGTATCTGCAAAGAAAAGACGAATAAGGCTCTTTCCCTCTTTTCGCTCATAATTAGATGAAAACCCCACTAGCTGTGTCCATATTCCAATAATCTAAGGCTTACTTTGATATCATAGCTATTAGTGGACTTGTTAAAGAAATTGACATTTCAGATCTTTAATAGCGTGAGCAGACTAGAGGCCCATGGGCGAGCAAATTCAATAATGAACATTTTGTCTTTACATTTTTGCGGCAAAACTCTCCCTCTCATTCACACACGTGGGAGTTAAATCACTCTCAGCTTTGGAAAGCTTTTAAAAAAATTATCACCTTACCACATTTAACAAAACAATGTTTAACAAAACTCCTTAAGAGTGTAGGGCTTACATTTAAATGACCAATGATAGTGTTAAGAGATACGTATATTTCCCAGAAGAAACAAACTTCTCCTATTACCACTATAAACAAATAAATAGATGAGGGTGTCAGTAATATGAGGGGAAAACTGTCACAAATTGGAAAAGCAATAAGTTGTAGAGGTAGTTGTGTTTAATCTTCTTTGAGATGATCATCAACACAAAACACAAGTACAACCTTATGGTACGTTTGTAAGAATTCATTTAAAGGGCAAGGGGTTTATTGCGCTCTGTATTTTTTGCATGTAATGTCTTTTTAGAATCAAATACATCGGTAGGAAACCGCGCAGTGCACATGGGCATACCACCATCAGTAGGTCAACAAAACAAAAAGTTTTTTGTAAAAAAGTGACAATGAGCGCACAGGAGGTGTTTGGTTTTGTTGTAAAATGTAGCTTCTTACTGTAAGCAGAGGCAAGGGTACAGTCTCTATTGACTACCAGTGTTTGTGCTAAGCTACCTAGCGATGTGCGACCTTGGCCTGTTTCTGATCCAACAATGCACGCACAGTTAAAGGGATGGTCTCTGTCGCCTTATCTTGAAACTTTTTTTTGGAACTATTCCTTTAAGCCAGATGGTAAATATGTACATATTTAATTCAGTATCAAGCATATAGTATGTCTTGTTGTTTCCGCACAGAACAACCTGAAATTTGCTCAGAGGAGAGGATGATTCAACACAGCAAACAAACAGCACTGAACTTAACTGAACTGAACTGAACTGATTTGAACTGAACTGAAGTGCAGAGTGGAGAGAAATCGTCATTGACCATTCTAATCTTCAGTGACTTTGTTGGAAAGATCTGGAATCTTTGACCGTTAAAGTTAATCTCATCATAATATGGGTCTATTTTCCAGCTCACAGTTTGCTGACAGAGGAAATCATCATGCTGGGGAGAAACCAAGCGTTCGCACTTCAAATTACCGGTGACCCCAAATGTACACACACACACACACACACACACACACACACAAGTCCATTACAGAGACAAGAGCATGATCACAACACACACACACACTAACATTGTGAGAACAGATGTACAAGGAGCACATGCTGACACACACACATGCACAGATGGACACACACACACACACACACACACACACACACACACACACACACACACACACACACACACAGTCGTTGTTGGGATTATTTTTACTTGCCTGCTTTACTAGTCAAAGCCTAAGGACAGCTCCATTCTAGAATGCACAATTAGGTTCCACCTGCTTTCTGTTTTGTCTAAAAACATCTTGAACAACATTTCTGTCCTATTCAAAATATGTAGGGCCTCATACAAACACACAAACAGGGATGTCACTGTTAAAGACACTGTAGTGAGAAGAAGAGAGAATGTGACTCAGGCGAGTGTGGGGAAAAGAGCAGAGTGCTCTGAAAGTCACTTAGAGTTTGGAGAGCTACTTTGTCAAGGTCATTGTTGTACTGAGTCTGTGCATTTATTGTGTGTTTTGTGTTCTTGCATATGGTCTGAAATGTGTTTGTCTGCTTATCACATACAACAATGCAGCCACTTTAAGCTGTAGCAGAAAGTGCAGTAAAACCATTAAGTGGCTGACAGAAGTGCTGACTCTAGATTACAGTGGCTTTAAGTCTGAGCGAGGCATTATGTAGCTCCACAAAACATTTTTAAACAGACATGAATGTAGAAGTGCAAACAACTGGCAACATGTGTTACTTTTTCTAGATAGAACGTTTGCTAATGCATTGTGTCACCACCCAGCGTTGATAATGGTGTGATGGTCTGGTGGCAGTCAGAGGGTGACAGATTTGATTATCCAGCATCCAGCCATGTTTTGGTGTCATTCTGACCTATAAAGATCCAGCAGTATACCATCAATTTGGTCTCATTTGTTATGTTACATAGTGGCTGAAATGTAAAAAAAAAAATAGAAGCCTTAACAGATACCTCACATAACCTAATAAAATGTATAACATGTCTTCAAAATACAACAACGTTTGACCAACACCCGAAAACTAATTATTGTCAGACTTCTCCTCTTCACAGCTATTTGTTTAACAGAGGGCAGACACTTCAACTGCACTGGTTAACTTAAAATTGTTATCATGTTATTGTTTGTGGTCACATGGTCAATACAATAGTAAACAAATCCACAGAACTGAAGCCACACAAACTAAAATCCTTAATATAGGCATTACAAAAGCAACATTGTTGTACTTTAAGAAGTCTTTATCTTTTGGCAATTTCAGGTCAAATCTTCTGTTTCTTCTTATTCTTCCATGACATTTTTCTAGCTCCTACTCCTGTAAGGGGCTCTACAAAAAAGCCTCTGGGACCATATGAGTCCGCCTGGAAATATTTCCCGCTAATTAGCATAAACTGAAAAATATATTTTTAACCAAAACTTTCTAAAATTTCACCTTATCGACACCAATTTTCTTACAAAGCCTCGGGGACTATGATACACATGTCCATAAAATATTATTAGGAAAGCTTGAAAAACATGGCCGCCAGTGACCAAAACGTTTACTTAGTTTCGAGGCTTAGCAGCTAACTGGCCATAACTCATTGACCATAGGTCCTATCATCATAAAACTTGCTGGATATGTGCAGAACAAGTGTGCTAGCATGTCACGCAAGGCTTGTCGAGATTGACCCATAGGGGGCGCCACAAATGCGAAAACCATAATAAAATTATTTAATATTTGACAGGCCACGCCCCTTTCCCCCTAACTCTGATTGACTTGATATTTCTTACACATGTACAGCTCATGGTGTTCTACAATAAAGCCTCTTGGACCATAGGGGTCAGCCATGACTTTTTTCTTCCCTAATTTGCATGACCTGCCATTTTCTGCAGATTTGCCACGATTGCAACCTTTAATTAGCCACAATTTGGAAAGCGCACAGCGGCGGTTTGTAGAAGCATTTGAGCCGGGCCAACGGGTGGGGCGCCACCGATGCGGGGTGGCGGTCAGCACTGGGGGGCCCGTACTTTTAATATCTCCGCGAGATTTTCTAGTATATTTTTATTATATCTTTCATGGAGCAAATAAAGATACACTAGACAATTGTATATCAAACATTACTTCCAAATGAAGATAAAAAGTATAGTTTGTCTATCACATTCCCAGAAAAAATTATTATAGATGGCCTACAGTATAAGAACTTTTCAAAAATGTAATTATGTTGAGAAAATAATCAGGAATATGTACCAATCAATTTGAAAATGCAAGTTTACAAATGTCATTTTTGACCAATTGGTTTTTCTTATTGGTTTTCTTATTTTGTTTTATCATTCTTATTATCATTTACAAAATGGGCAAAAAGAACTCAGCATTACTAATGCCCCAGCATGAACTGTGACTGTTTTTGATGAATACACTCATGCAACCATTCGAAACACAACAGAAGCTCCATTTAATATGTCTCTGCACTAGAGTATGATAAAATAATTACTCAAGTGTTACTAAAGCGCTCCAGACAGGGTACTCATTACAGCTTGAACAAGGCCATGGACTGGCTATGTGCAAATGGTCCCAATGCACTATCTATACATCACGCCAGGCTATCAAATGTTTGGGAGATGATTGATCTCAAGTTCACTCCAACAGCTAAGCCGGGTGGGGTGGAGAGAGAAAAGGAGGAGAGAGAGAGAGCAAAGACAAGAGATTGTGGGGAGAGAGAGAGAGAGAGAGAGAGAGAGAGAGAGGATGCAGTTTTGGGGAGGGGAAAAAAGAGATAAGCAGCATGTGTGAGCCTCTATAACCACCAGCTGACACTCTTCATCTGTTGTGTTGTGTTTGCATGCCTGTTTCACCATCGGAGAGCACTGTGTGGGTTTGTCTGAACACATCAGAACAGTCACAAAGCAGAGGGATAGAAAGACAAAGGGAGAGAAAGAGAGATACAGCCTTTTTTTCTTAGAGAGGCTCCAGCATCAGCTTTCTGTCTCACTTTATCTTCCTTTTATTTGACTCTGTATAATATCATTCCCCCACTCTGTCCTGCTTTTATGCCTCATCCTCCCTTCTCTCTCTCTCAGTCTCTCTCTTGCTGTCTCTCTCTCTCTCTCTCAGTCTCTCTCTCTCTCTCAGCGTCTCCTCTCAGAAGCAGAGTTTTGGAGTTGGGAGCAAAAGGCAGGAGACAGACAAGATAAAAGCTGTTTCCTGATTCTTCAGCTCTCAGCTTTCCCCGCTGTCAGACGAGAAGACAGCCAGTCGAGGCAGAGAATTTCCTGCTATCCCCGCACAGCTGCTGTCGCTAACAGGCAGACGGGATGGGAGAAAAAATGTGGAGAAAGACAGACGGAAGGACAGATGCAGAGAGTAAAAAAAAAGCTGCTGAGCCTTATATGTAGACAGGTTAGTAAAAGTACGCAGCTAAAAGATGATCGTGCACACCTCCACCACGACCCCTTTGGTAACAAATTGGGAGTTTTAATAACTATGTTGAGCAAAACAAACTTCAAACTGTTTGTACTGAGAGGTAAAACAAGTAACCCGAGTATTGATGGTAGATGGACACAAAAGTCAACATGCTGGATTCCATTGTCCCTAAACACACACACACACACACACACACACACACACACACAAACACGCACACACACATACACATACACACACCTATACCCAACACTATTGAACTCGAAGCATGAAATGCACAGAGCTGACTGGTGGTCTGATGAAGGTCTGGCTATACTGTCACAAACTTCACTTTAATACCAACAAATATCACTTGTAACGCGATGCAGGTTACCTACAATGACACACTACATTATGATCCAAGCATGGCACAGGTCCCTCAATCAAGCTGTGCTGACATTTTGGTGACCTGCATGTGCTGTCATGCAGGCAACACTGAAGGAGCCGTATGTTTTTCCTATGTTGCAATAATCTGTTTTCAGAGGTGTTACAAACTTTAGATTTACCGTAAATGCATATTTGACCGTTTCCTGAAGTTGCATCAAAATGAACCTTCCTCCAGTGAGCCACTAAAAGGCCTTTGCAAAAGCAGCTGCATAAAGAGTTGACTTTATCCCTTAGGTTAACGAGTGCTTTTTGGAAGCAATGTGTTACAACGCTAGATTATACTTTTCAGCACTACTGGGACAACACTTCTTGCTTGTGATTGAACAGAACCCCAAGTCAATTCAGAGTATGGTTCTAGATTGGATCAGCTGGAGGTATAAACTTGAAACACTGCCGTGATTGGCTGTTTCGCTGTCAGGCAACTGATGTCACTCTTGTTATGTGTTAAAAAGTTAACTATCAGCTACATGAAGGTCCCTTTGATGGCTAACTGTTCAATCTTAACACTATAGCTCATAAAGTCTATTGCTCATCCAGTTGTCATTTTAAAACGTCTGGGGGTGTTTTGTGTTATGTTGTACTGTTTTGACCCCTCAGGACCACCTTAAAGAATGGATAAAAGCACACAGCCTACAACTGAGTAAAGACGTAGAAGTGTTATCTTGGTTTAGACTAATACTTCAATTTCCATGTCTCCTTCCTGTGGTTTGGAAACATGATGGTGGCAGGGTGCAAACTTATGAGAATTCAACACGTGTTTGATATTTGCTACATATGGCAACACATCCTCTGGCTGTGCTTCTCTCTCTCAACTCTTCCCTAATGTGAGCCTGTATTTCAGCTGCCACTCTGCCTAATGAGTACACACCTGAGTACACATGTGATAGTCCCCTCTGTCACACACAAACAAACACACTCTCACACACACACACACACACAAACACCCCAGTGTCACGCTTTTGGTTGCAGATGCTGAACAAATATTCATCAGTCACGCTGTTCATTCCAAATCTTACATGTTCCACTTTAATTATTCATCAACAGTTCCTCATTTTGGTCATGTGCAGTGCAGTGACTTTGACGGTGTTCCTAAGGCGCTGCCAAAAAAGTACAAGCTTACTAAGTGATTTATCTTGTATTCTCACTCATCAAGGTTGTGTCGAGTCACTTGAATTGGAATGAGAGTGCCGCACATGCAATTATCAGCGGATTTCCAAGCCTCACAGAACAAACAAGACCTCACAAGTTGATCACGGCGTAACACACATATACACATCTTCCCTCCATGATAATAATTGAAAAACGGGGTCGGTAGGTGTCACCTTGAATGATGCCAAATGGTCCTACCAACCAGTGTGAGATATGACTATATACGTATGTGCTAGCTGTGGTGACAAAAGTCAGTCTTCAAAGTGAGATAACCTACTGAGCCTGTAGTAATCGTGCATTAACATTTCAAATTGTCCATGTTGGTCAACAGTTTGTCCACTCTCTTCCATGTGGATATTTTTTCCCGTTTAAAATTACTTTTGTCTTTCAGGCCTGGTAATAGCTTTATGAATACAAACATGGTGCTTCATAAGCTGTTGATGATGTTGCTTCTAGCTCAGAAAGTGTCAGACCAAAAAAAATATCTTATGTTTTGGGCAGTTACAGAATAACTGCCCAAAACATTAGACACTGGGAGGACCAAGAGATGTCTTTTCCTCAACTTGCCTTATAACTATCTTTCTATCTCACAGGATGGTCAGATATGTCCCATGAGAGTACAACTCTCCCTTCTTCCATGATATAATTCACTTGACACCAGTTTCTTTTTTGGTCTGACACTGTCTCAGAGCCGGCCCGAGGCATAAGCGAACTAAGCGGTTGCTTAGGGCAGGTTTTTGAGTTTGTGTGTTTGATATAAACATCATATTATGCAAATGTAAGTTATCATACAACAAAAGGAATACAATGTTTTGGTCCAGATAGTTAGTAGCCTAATAATTGAATCAGTTCATCTGGGAGGTAATCTGAGGTTAACTGATCACGTCAAAATCATGTCCATGGTGTGCATTGAGTTTATTTAAAATCGTTTGGAAATAGGGCTGCCCTCAGTGCCCATGCACTGTGTATAGTCTATGGTCTATTTCAGCAACTATTTTATTATTTTATTTTAAATTAATATTCGTATGGAAAGTCCATGTGTATTTCTTCAATAGCTTCTAATTCATCCGACCCAGTGACTCCAAGTAATTTTTTCACACAAAATTCCTCAGATTTAGCCTCTTAATTTTCCTCTCAAAGTGCACCAGATTTATGCATTTCACTTTAAAAAGGTAAAAGAAAATCTCCCGGGGGGGCATACCCCCGGACCCCTCTAGGGGGACGGGATCTCGGCTGGCTACTTTTTTCACCCAGCTGGACATTGGAAGCATTAGCGGAAAACACTGGGGGGCTGAATGACTATTTAACAATAGTCAATGATTTGGGAAGCGCTAACATTGGAGAGGGCTGCTTAGGGCCCCATGAAGGCTTGGGCCGGCTCTGCACTGTCTGAGCTAGAAGAACAATGTCCCATCAGACATTGCTGCTCTCCCTCAATGGTCATTCTCTCATTTTTCTTCTCCCCTCAACATCAATATAATTTTTGTCATCCCCTCTCTTGTGCCTGTCTGTCTTTCATATGGTGATCCTCTGACTGTGGACGGTCTGTGTTTCTCTACGCCTTCGGGAAGCAGTCCCTTGTTTTGTGTGTGTGTGTGTGTGTGGGTGTCTTTCTGTGTGTATGCGTGTGTGTGTGTGTGTGTGCGTGTGTGCGTGCGTGCGTGCGTGCGTGCGTGCGTGCGTGCGTGCGTGCGTGCGTGCGTGCGTGCGTGCGTGCGTGTGTGTGTGTGTGTGATTCTCCGTGTGTATCCCCTCCAAACCCACAGGGGCTTGTATCCTAGTCTGGCCGCCTCTGCCTGCCATTGTTGTGCCAGCTTTGTGCCTGTGAGCAGCTGTGAGTGTGTGTTCATGCACGTGAATGTTTGTATGATACGTCCATGTGTGAATGTTTGCGCCGTATGTGCATGAGCTTACTGTCTGTGTTTATTGTGTGTGTATGCGGGGGTACAACTCCTTTCTGCCAAGACCCGGCTCCTCTCTGTGTCCGTCCATTGTATCCAGTGTTGTGTTCAGTGGCTCTGGGCATTTGGCCGCTGTAGAGGACAATGCATAAAAACACAATAGTCGGACAATAGATGGGATACTCTGTGGCACACCGGGGCTCAGGCACCTATAGCATGCACAGTACTTACAGCGGCAGGAGTTTGCATTCACATGTACCATCTCTCCAAACCTTTTTATGCCACACTCTTTTGTGTACAAGATGTAATAATCTAATCACGGCATATAAGTATACTTCATTAATTATGCTATATATTGCTGTGCTTTAAAAGCCTAAGGTTCAAATCTGACTGTGAGGCCAAGGCTGTAAGATATGTGTGTGTGTGTGTGTGTGTTTGTGTTTGTGTGTGTGTGTGTGTGTGTGTGTGTGTGTGTGTGTGTGTGTGTGTGTGTGTGTGTGTGTGTGTGTGTGTGTGTGTGTGTTTGTGTACGGTATTTAGCTATCATGCCACACACCCCTCGCCCCTTCTGTTGACCTCCTCCGTCCAGTAAAAAGCCAACTGGCAGCTTGACATTGTGTATCCAAAATCTATTAGTCATCCTTTCGCCATCGCTCCATCCATCTCTCTGTCTCAATAAGCCATCAGTGCTTTTGGTTCTGGTCCAAATCAATCCTGTTCTGAGACTGACCCGAATCATTCATCTCTTGCCCGCTGTCTCCCTCCATCTTGCTGCCTTCTCTAACCAGTGGGAGTGTGTACAGCCAGCTGCCAGCTAGCATCAGTCATGTTGTCAGGGTCTGGCTGTGGGGCTGCTGTTGGGGCTCTGAGGGCAACTTCTGCCAGGAGTTTCTCTTAAAAGTCTGTCCCTAAACAGCCTTGATGCACTGACGGGCATTTAGCAGTGTTGGCCTTGTCACATGTTTTTTTTTTTGGAGAAGGAGAATTTAAGGCTATATGCAAGCAAATCTTGAGAACAATTTTTTATGATGAGTAGGGGACTACTGTTTTTCTTGGATCGAAAAGTACATAATGACTGTGTGTACATAAACCAGTGTCCATGATCGTCCTATCATTCTTCAGCTGTCCTCATCTTTGGCTGTTTTTTTTGTGTGAGTACTTTGAGATCAATGCAAACAGCTGAGACAAATCCGATGTGTACATACAGTATTTGGCCAATATAGCTGGTTCTGAATTAGTTCCAACTAAAAAGTCTGCTAAATGAAATTGCAATAAAGTGTACTTTTGCAATGGCTGACAACTGTATACATTTGCTTTTCTCTTGTTTATTCATTGTAAAGGTATTTTCTTAAAGTGTCTACGAGGAACTTTGGTGACTGGCGGCCCCTTTGGACAAAAGCTGTAGTATTTTTACGACGCCAGCTGTCGTAAAGCTGGCGCGTGACGGCCGGTGCGAGTGTCAAATGATTAGGACGCAATATAGTGCATGTCCGTGTTGAAAGTGTGAGGCCACGGAATCTTTTCGGCTCCGTGAGAGTGGTTATTGACACTGCATCAACTCAATGCCAGTCAGTGCAACACACACCTGATTGCAATGAGTTGATGCAGTGTCACTAACCACTCTCACGGAGCTGAAAGATTCCGTGCCCTCACAGAAAGCGAATGAACGAGAGACGGTAGTTTGTATGGATCACGATGAGGTAATGTGTTTATATTGTTGTAAATAATGACTATTTTAGATGAATAATGGTCATCTGATGATGATGTAGCAAAGTAAACTTTGTTTTAGTACCGTTTATTCACTAAGGAGTAAACACTTCACCATTGTCATAGTACCATTAATAATGGTACAATGCCAATGGTAAAGCAAAAACTTTGATTTAATACCGTTCGGGAAACACAGGTTTTTCCGGTCTGCCATAATCGTTTTGTTTAAGTTCCTGGAAGATCAGACCCGAGCAAAGTAATTTTACAATATAAAAATAGTGTTGTTTCCACTAATGCTGTTACAGGTCGTTTATTATCATCAGTGTAATGCAGAACTACTTTTCACAACTAGTAATTTATTAGGAATATGTGTTTCCTAATACAATATATCAGAGTTGTGGTTCAATACAGCATCATTTGTACAATTGTAAGGCTACTGTGCTGTATACTAAAGGATACTAATGGCTAGATTTGTTTTAGTTTCTGCTTTTGCTCTTACTGTGTGCTTTCCAAAGCCATATAACCTTGTATTTTACAGAAAAATAAAAATGAGTTCAGTTCAAAAGCTATCTGTGGAGAAACATTTGTTTTGCTGACCTCTAGGGGGTTTCCTTTGGCCCATAAACACTTATTAATTATGGAACTTTTTCTATTCTGCAGTAGTCCTACATTTGAGCCTTTTTTTTCCATTCGTCCGCAAGTGAAGAAAAAACTAATTTCTGATGATGTGGTCGGTATGGTAATGCACAGCATGAACAGCTGTTTCAGGTTCATAAAGGCACAGCCAGTGATAGCAAACTGTAAAAAAGGCAAAGCTCTGTCTTTGTGTCTGGCTCATGTATTATTTGAAGACATTATGTCGTCTTTGAACATATAGGGCCGGTTTCACATTAAGCCAGGAGTAGGCCTTAATGTGGACTAGTTAAACTGGGACGTTTAAGTCACTGTCATGGATATGGCTTAAGTTTGGCTTAGTTTGTCTGAGACTATGAAGTCCTGGATTAAGGTAAGTAAGCCTGATTGTAAACACCTGCCCATGAGCACATGCTGCTGTTCCAACGGTGATCATAAAAACCCGGAGTGGAGCTGAAACACCATTAATTGTGAGAAAAAACAATGGCAGAGGCTAAAAAAATCCCGTCAATAAACTTTAATGAATTTGAAAAAAATCTCTTAAAAAAATAGTTTGAAACCATCCAGTTATTGAATCTAAAAGCCATACTGCTGGGACTGAGCAAATAAATAGTTGGGCCGCAATTTGCAACAAATTAAATTAATGAACATGTTACTAAGAGAACAATACACCAACTTCAGGTTATCTTCATTATTATCGGTATTTCACATCTTTCTCATTTATAATTTTTACATTATATTTAATGATATCTGCACTGATAGACTGTGGAAAAACCCGAATTTCGCCTTAAAGAAGAGCTTGCCACAACCTTTCAACAAAGGACAAAAAAGATGACGTTGCATGAAAGTTAGCCCGAGAATTCCATGAACAGAAAATGCAATATCTGAAGGAAGTATGACATGAAAATGAAAATAAAATTCTACAGGTGGAATTGGACATTATTTAACCTTCATTTTAACAGGCAAAATTGCTTGAGGTCAAATGACCTCTTTTCCGAGCAAGGCCTGGCAGAAAATGGCAGCAGTTAGAATGAATGAAATATAAGACAAACATAAGAAGAAAGCACAGACATGAGAAAACAGAGACAAATACATTCCAGAAGGCGAAAAAGAAGAACAATTTTGAGGCAATGAGAAAAGTTTTAAAAATCATTCTTAGTGATGAGTTCCTGCAATTTGAGTGTTTTTTTAATAGTGTTCCAGGCGGTGGGAGCAGAGTACATGAACGCCCTCTTCCCAAACTCAGTACGGGTTCTGGGGACAGAGGTGGAAAGAAAGTCCAGAGAGCGTAAACTGTATGACATGAAGTTGGAAGAGAGAGCTATGATTCAAACAAGATACAGTACTGAGACAACTGTGATTACTAATCACAGTGAAGATATAAGTAGAAAATAAAAGGTGTTCATGTTGTGTTTTGTCATTTTGTTATTCATGTGTGTCAGTATTTTAAATCACAACAACCACATTTAAAAACCGAATTGTTTTAGACACTAATTTTATTATGCTGAATACATCTTCAATTTAAATGCATCCATCTAATAAGCTCAAGCAAAGTTGTTATTTTCAGTGCATTTTCCATATTGAAAGCGGTCTCGAAATGTAAATACAAGTACTCTTCTGGCTGGCCTCTGCAGTGGGAGTTGGTCTTCATTTAGATATTCCAAATAGTCCATGATCTCTCACAAACACCACTAAACTGAAGTTAAACCTGCCTCCTTGGAGGATTAATTTAAGTTCAAATTTAGACCTAGAGTAGCTCTAGTCGACAGTCTTGCAATTGGCTTTGTTTAATCCAGAATAGCTTTAATCTAGGACTATTTTAAACTGAGTCTGTGCAAGTGGCTTTGAATTAATCCAGCTCAACAGGCATTTTAGCCTCGGACTAGGCTTAAGCCTTGTCTGTGAAACCGGCCCATAGTGTTCTAACTAACTCGTATAGTCCTGACTTGACTTGTGCATCAATACTGTGTGTCTGTCAAACTTCCATATTGCTTTAGTATAACTCCTTGGATTGAGGGCCAGAGGAAACAGCTTCTTCAGCATTACCTTCCAAACACATAGATTAGCTGAGAACTTAAACTTACATCATGTTCTCCACTCAAGAGATCACACAATCACATCAAGTTCAAAGTAAGATTTTGACTTTGTAAAAGCATCTGCGTTGTGTAATTAGTATGTTTTTTAAATTTTATTTTATATGCATTGGTATGTAATTTGCCTGCAGTACACTTCCCAGGAACTCCAGAAAAGACAAAAGTTAAGAACAGATCCATTGTTACCCCACACTCATGCTGTCTTTTTCTCCTTCTCCCTCCACACCTCTATACATTTTCAATTCTCTTTTCTTTTCCCGCTCCTTCCCTTCCTGTTTCTCTGAGATCAAATTCAATCTATCCACCCAACATGACAAGCAGTTAACATCTCTTGCAGGCCTTCAAGATTAAAACATGTAAAACTATTCTGCCTTTTTTAAGTTGTATTTTCCAGCAAAAGCAAACCAGAGTCTCCTCCAGATTTAATTGGCCCTATAAATAAAATGTTCTGCTGCAAAAGTCGTTTAGGAGGGGAGAGAAGTGGAAGGGAACACACACACAGAGACAGACAGAGACAGAGAGAAAGACGGTGAGATGCAGATATAGAAAAGGCAGAGGAGACAGACAAAGAGCGAGGGTGTGAATTATCGCAGTAGATGAATGTTATTCTCTAAGTCTTGCCTGAATGGTGTTAAGACAGCCGACTTGGGATGTGGACGGACAGTGATGGCTTCATCAATGCAGTTGAGAGAAGGAAGTGCATGCGTGTGTGTGTGTGTGTGTGTGTGTGTGTGTGTGTGTGTGTGTGTGTGTGTGTGTGTGTGTGTGTGTGTGTGTGTGTGTGTGTGTGTGTGTGTGTGTGTGTGTGTGTGTGTTCTTACAAGGAGATGGAGGTGTGTGTGAGAAAACAAACACAGTGAAGAAAAGACCAAAGATGAATGTCTGTGTTTTTATGTGACTTTGGGTAATTAAACATCCAATAGTATAAACACCCCTGGCTGTAGACTATACACAGTGCATGGGCAACTGAGGGCAGCCCCATTTTCAAATATTTTTAAATAAACTCAATACTAACTGTGCATGCCATGGACTTGAACGTGACGTGATCAGTTAACCTCGGATTACCTCCCAGATGAACTGATTCAATTATTAAGCTATTAACTATCTACCAAAACATTGTATTCCTTTTATTGCATGATAATTTACATTTACATAATATGATGTTGATATCAAACACACAAACTAAAAAAAAAACTAAATAAAAAAATAAATTGGGGGGGCCCCCCTGGCAGTCGGGACCCTAAGCAACCGTTAATTTCGCTTATGCCTCGGGCCGGCTCTGCTGACCAGTGACCACTTTAAGCGGGTGGGTAACTTGGAGGCAGGCTGTCCTGCCCACCCAATAATACAATTAGAAGCAATGCATGGTAATGGTATATTCTTTAGTATTAATTAATAGTCTGAATTTTATTTGACATTTTCTTGGACAGCGAATGAACAGGTCCGTCCGATAGTGGGTCTGGACTTCCACCTAAAAAAAAAAAATTATAATAATTTTTTTTGATTGGGTGGGTGGGCACAGCCCACATTTGGGTGGGCACGGCCCACCCTGGCCCCTGGCTGCCGCCGGCCCTGATCAACACCAAATTTCTCAAGAAGCCTCGGGGGACTATGACACTTGTATGACACAATATAAGTAAGATAGCTTGAAAAACATGGCCGCCGTTGACCAAAACGTTTACTTAGTTTCGGTGCTTAGCAGCTAATTGGCCATAACTCATTATCCATAGGTCCTATCATCATAAAACTTGCTGGATATGTGCAGAACACGTGTGGTAGCATGTCTCGTGTGGCTTGTCGAGATTAACCCATAGGGGGCGCCACAAATGCGAAAACCATAGCTCAGAAATCCAATCTTTGACAGGCCACGCCCCTTTCCCCTTAATTCTGATGGACTTGAAATGTATTACACACGCACTGCTCATGTAGCCTGGCTCCGCCCACCTACCTACTTCCGCCAAAATTTCATTTTCCCTTCAGTAGTCAGTCTGGGGCTGGGGTGTATAAGTGGGATCTAGCTGAGGAAAATTTCCAGCCATCCAATCAGCGAAACAGAGCGAGTGGTTGAGAACTATGACGTCAAAGTCGCGCTCCAGTTTCAGTTGAATGCTGCATTCCTTTATACTCGGAACTCGGAGATTTCCGACTTGGTAGTTCCGAGTTCCGACCTGTCTGTGTTCCAGTGCATCTGCTCAGGAAAGTATGGACGCCTACAACCTTTCTCATCCAAATAACTAAACTTTAGGCTCTAGCAAGTTACCGTTGCCAGGTACCGGTAGATCCGTAGACTACAATATGTAGTAAAGTCGGAAAGTTCCGAGTTCCCAGTACAACTGGAACACACCGTCAGAAGCCGGCTCATGACATACGTCACGACCAAACATTACGCGATTGGTTGGCTGATCCAGAGTGGCACTGGGCAGATCCAATAGTTTTAAACGTCAACAGACACCCGCCTCCAAGTGAGTGAACATTTGCCAAATAGAGCAGTTCCAGACCTTCTGTACAAAGGAAATGAAGTACGATGGTCTGGTTGGACCAGGCTACTGCTCATGGTGCTCCACAATAAAGCCTCTTGGACCATAGGGGTCAGCCATGATTTTTTTTTTCTTCCCTAGTTTGCATGACCTGAAATACAGTCAAGTGACATCTACTTCGTGGATTTCCAACCTATCATCACCAAATTGTGCACACAGCCTCAGGGGACCGACATACACATGTGTATACAGTTTTAGCGAGATAGCTCAAGAAACATGGCCACAGTTGACCAAAACCTCTTCGCGAGAGCGGCCCTTTGCTGCTGATTTGCCACGACAGCATAGTCCAATCAGCCCCAAACTTGGGACTCGTCTTCAGCAAAGCTTTTTGAGCCGGGCCGACGGGTGGGGTGCCGCCGATGCGGGGCTGGTGGTCGGTGCCGGGGGGCCCGTACTTTTAAAATCCCTGCAGGATTTTCTAGTATATATTTAAAACCCATAGTTTTGGAATACAATGTTCAATTGTCTAAAAGAGGAGGGTGTATAGAAGTGTCTACATACTGCTGGCAACTTGTGATTTTGATTTACCTGCAAAAACTGTGAACCTCAGGTACAAAGGCAAAGATGAATACCGATTAGCAATATGTGTGAGCATTATACAGGCGTTTGGAAGTCAGACTTCTTATGAGTTAGTGTTTGACAGCGATATAAAGCATGTTCAAAATATGGCCATGTAACTGCTGCATGAATTGCCGGTGCATCAGTCACATAAATGGGACAATTGTGTAATATTGCTAGAGGAAAATATTTAAAAAATGGGATGATGACATATGGCAAACCTACGCCAGAAACGTTAATCGCAAAGAGGATTTGTGGTCACAACTTGGGAAAAATGGTTAAATGTGTTTGTATATATATATATATATATATATAAATACTAGCGTTTATGTGCTGGAAGATTTGTGGGTGTTTGTGTGTGAGAGACAGACACAGGGTGTTGACTCTACGGGGATGTGCAGTAACATGTCCTCTAATTAACAGCGTCCTTCTCAGTGGCGAGGCTGCTTCCCACAGCCCCAACAGCCCATGATTAAAAGAGATTCTCTCAAAGGGACGAGATGCTCATCCAATTCACTCCAGATACTTCACTGGGTGCCGTCCATACACAATCAGCTATTTCATCTTGACCACAACCAATGCTCTTTAAAAAAAATAAAAAAAAATCTCCGCCTCACTCTGTGACTGGGTCACACACACACACTTTCTCTCCGACTTTCTCTCTCGTTCCCTTCATCTGTGCGCTGCTTAGTTCTCCTTTTCGGTTCCTCTTTTCCCCACAAACACTTGTTCTCCTCCCTCCCCGCTCACTTCTCTCACCCTTGCTGTCTGCCAAGGCTTCACATCAAAGCTGATGATTGGTTTCGAACTGTTCAGCAGGCAGTATGTTATCCTGCTTTGTGTGAAGAGACCCAAAATAATCAGCATGAATATGGAAAAGGCTGCTTCTATGGTTATATCCAGCCCAGTAATATCCATATCAGTCAAACTTACTTGGCTTAATTTGACTTAACATACAAATGGATGGCAACACTTTACTCCAAAGTGCCCTTGACTTAGAGTCACATTGTAAACACTGACTTGTGTGTATAAATATACAAACTTGTCAAGGTTGTTGGCTACAGTGCTGGAATTGACTCATGTATGGAAAGCAACAGTTTAATTCCTTTCTGGGTTTTTTTTCTGTTTGGTTTTCTTGGCACCATCTCCACCTCCTGATGTAAAGTATGTTCACCTTGGTTTGACTCAAGCGTGTACACCCCCACTACTCCAAGTTGCTGGCTAAGTGTTTTGAGGCAGTTTATAGAAGTTTCTTCAGCAAGGTCGCTGGCTTTCACTTAATTGCGAAGATGAATAAATTAGCATGTTGTCCTTGGTCTCAAGTTTTCTTAAAATAAACTCTTAGGACCGGATATCAGATTGATATCTATTTTACGAGGTTGATGCACCCTTTGTATACTTCTGAGTCCACCAGATGACAAATGCTGACAGTTAAAGTTAGCAACAATTATCGTAAAACCAATAAATGTTGCTTGAAATACATACAATTATTAACGCCTGTTCAAAAGAGAAAGTGGCATTTCTATGTTCATTCTTGTGATTACTTGGAAAACTATAGCTAGTGAGCTAACGACTAACAATCTAGCCAGGCAGGAGCTTGCTAGTTCTAGCTAGTTTGCTATTCAGACAATATTATTCTCTATTGCTTCGCCTGATTCATACTGTATGACTCTCTTTTCCCACTAAACCCCACTGTCAGGAGTCTTTGCTATAAGTCAGTATCACAAATTCACAGTGTTTTCCAAACTTCCATAAAATATTTTCATAAATTCACTAATCCCCATGGGTTGACTGGTCTTGGTAGTTAATTACTGAATAATATATTATAATAATATAATTAATGTATAATTAATGCATATTAATTGGTTAATTGAATGTATACAGACAAATTGTTAGAAATAATTAATAAAAAATAAAAAAATGTAATAAGGAATAGATTTTCTGGATAAAAATCAGGTTACCTAGTAAAAGCAGGACCTTCATCTTGAGGTTTTCTCTAACCCATATGTTGGAGTGTTGAGAATAGGTACGAATTAAGCAGAGATGATTTTTTTTTATGGGGAAGAAAATGGAAGGGGAAAACACATAAGAGACAGATTGAGAGAGAAATGGGGGAGGGCGACACAGACATATTTCTCTCTCAAAAATTGATAAAAGAGGGATATTTCTGTAACTCCAGGCTAATTCAATGAGTAGTGCCAGATCTGGCTGGGGATTTACAGGCCTGGCTTCAAAACAATTAGCTGGAGAATGGGAGCCGTTTAAAAGACAAGGAGACGAGGAGATCTTAATACAGCCGTGGGTATTTCCCAACGGAGGAGTAATTTTTACAACCTCCTTACAGCGTCTCTCTCTCTCTCTCTCTCTCTCTCTCTCTCTCTCTCTCTCTCTCTCTCACTGTAATACTGCCAGCCAATCTCCTCTGTCTAATTTCACACAGATGACAATTTTCCGAATAAGCTTCCGTAGGAGGGGAGAGATGAAGAGAAAAGGACAGTACTGCTGACAGAAAGTAAGTGAGAAAGGTATGAGATAGTGTTTGAGGGAGGAGAGAAGAAACTTTTAAAAGAGAGAAGGTGAAATTGAAACCGGGAAAACAAAAAAGCAACAGAAACTAAAAAGAAACACACCCCGAGAAATAGATAAGGCTCAGCAGAAGGCAGGTTGTGGTATCTGGGGAGCTGGAAGATTGAGCATCCCTCTCTCTCTTTATGAGCACTTCCTGCTTGCTGCCCCCTGTGCGCCAAGGGCCAATCAGTGAGTCCATCTGTCCATGGGAGCCAATCAGTCACAGCACAGAAGAACTAAGTCAGCATGTCCTTGTCCACACACAGGTAATCAAAGATACTGTTAAACCTCTACCACTGTGAAATCGCTTCTCCCATACTCTTAAACCAGGGGTTTCCACGCTTGAACACTCACATTTGGGGTAGCCTCAGGGTAGTTTAGCCCCTTCTTTTCACATGGCAGCAGCTAACTGCGGACTGAGTTATTGCACTCTCTGTTAACCCTTATACTTTAACCCGAGGGGCTAATGCTGCGCTCATGCTGAAGGTATACCATAATAATCAAGTTATGACCAGTTGATCTATTTTATGCAAACATTCAAGAATAACAACTGAGAAAGCTCTATGTTGGTGCTAAATAAAAAAAAATGGTCTTAGAAAGAAAACAAAATTGCGCTTCTTGTCAGACAAATTTATAATGTGCTAATTTAAATTATATAAAATTGTATTTGTAGCACTTTCCATAAAAAAAAGAAGAAGAAAAGAGAACAATACCACCTACTCACCCCTGAAACTGCATAGTGCACCTTTAAGGCTGCACTGATTAACACATACTTTTTAGGCAATGGATCACATCACTACATCAAAAGAACATACAGATTGTAAATCAGACTATGAGCTGAGATTGCTCTACTAGCTCGATGTCATGTCAGCAACTTTAAAGTGACAGTACCACTCTCACAGCCCAGTATGTGCAAGTGGTACAATTCCTCTCGGCACAGAAATGCCACTGGCTACAGCTCTAACTCAGAGGGGATTAGTGGTATCAATCACGGACAATGATTACTTTTTTTTGGGACACTTTACTCTTTAAGAAGGCCTCCAGGAAATGAGGTGTCCTATTTGACCAGCTCCCTAACTTCGGGCAAACCAAAAAGTCTTGTCAAGGTAATGTTTTCCGTTAAGCGAACTTTGAAAATACGAGGTTGACACTTAAATGTCATCGATCGACAGAATTCTGCGTGTGTCCTGACAATGACATGAGGGGTACAATGTTATTTTATTCGTCTTGATTGTGGAGCATGTTGTAACAATGTATCATATCATAATTATTATCATTACTCAGTAACCAACATATCTTTTGCAGCACCTACTGTACACATACACATGCTGCAGTTCCCTGTGGTGCAGCAGCCCATGTCATCAGACTACTCCCACTCACACCTCCCTCCTCTCAGTATGATAAATGGACTTCTCCCTGGAGAGTAAACAACAAAGTCATCCAGCCTCAACCCAACCAGTCACTGTCACTTCCCCCGGAATAGTGTCACAGGTTACGTGTAGCAGAAACACAGTTATTAGACATTTAGACACATCGCAACGACGTCGCACCAGGAGCTGATGATGACCTGCGGCTTTTTCTTGTGACCTGAAGGGGTTCATGGAGGGAAAAGTTCTTAAGTTTTGTCAGCTAAGCAGAGTATTGTGAAATCTTCTGTAACATGAATAAGAGTTCAGGTTGTTAGACAGTGCCTACATATACTTCTCCCTCTTTGATGCCTCACAATATTTTTGAAGTTAAGTCTGATTTTTGGCAGTATGATACGCCACAGGAGCCTTGATATTTCCTTGCCTTTTTTTTAAGATAATTATTTTTGGTATTAAAGTATCAAATCAAAGACGCTCACACTTATGATACGGTAAAAGGTGAATAGATGGTAATGATCAAACAAGCGACATCTGATTAAGCTACTGTTTGCAACTTCTGATCAAAAGCAAAAGTCTTGATTGATCAAACATTCGTTTCTGCCTGTGCTTGTTCTTTGTTGCGGAAGTTGAGTATTTTTGCAGGCTGCTGTATAATCATTTAACAACCTCAGAACCACCAACACTCAGGAACAAAATGGGTCTATCTCTTTGCATTCTGGGCTTTCTGTTAAACCCGAAGGAAAACTGAAAACTCTTTCTGCAGTTTTCAGACAACCACTTGTGAATTCAATAGCTTTTCTGCCTGTGTAGTCTGCCTTTAAATTATGAGTTTTTCTGCAATATTTGCATGTTTAGGTGTCCCTCTCACAGGGGGCCAATTAAATGATAAAGCAGTGCCGTTACAGGTTTCATGTAAATTCAGTCTGCAAGAGGTTTGTATTGATAAATGGCGTGGAATTACAGAGCAGCAAACAACTGCGGGTGGTGTACGTTAGTCCCTTCTTTTTTCTTTAATTAATCAGGTTGCAGAAGAAAATGTAGCGTCTTAGGGTGAGTGTGGCAAGCCTTTTCCAAGGGTTGTTATTTTTAAAGCGACAAGGAGGGAGTTAAATGAAACAAATACAGAGGAAGGAAGAAGAAGAAAAAACACTGGCTCTAAACTAATGAAGCAGCACAACAGCCTGTTCAACTCAGGACAGCAGTGAAAGTCTCTTATTGTGGGAGTGTAATCATGGCAGCAAACAACAATAAAGCCGAATCAAGCAATATTTGTTACATTAACATTGAATCAGATAGCTCGCTGAAGCAACATCCCAGTGCAGTGTGCACCTCTCCTGCTTCCAGACAGGGCTTCAGCTCATCCTCTTGCTTTGCAGGACCAAAAGTAACTTAGACAACGCTGGTTCACATACAATCTACAAACACATTTCTACTCACCATCCACTGCCAGTGTGTTCACTGAAAAATAGTCCGGTAACACTGTTGTCTGGGTGAGTTAAGTGTGAAGCTAACAAGATAGCACTTAATGTTGACCTTACACTACTAAGGATCAAACTTACATGTGGCTGGTGAGATTGGCTGCTTATCATTAACACTGTAGGGCATTTTGGACTTATTCAAGGTCAAGGTCAAGGTCAAATTTATTTATAAAGCACATTTACAAACAGCGGGTACTGCCCCAAAGTGCTGTACAGGTTAAATTATAATAAAATAATCCACATTTAATACAAATAAGAAACCAAAAGAAAAACACATAAGAAAATACTCAGCTCAGCTGGTTCCGAAGGCCAGTGCAAAAAAATGTGTCTTCAGCAGACATTTAAAATTTTCCAAAGAAGTGGCAGATCTGATGTATAAAGGAAGAGAATTCCACAACTTGGGTCCAGCTACAGCGAAGGCTCTGTCTCCCCTGCTCTTCAGCTTAGACCTGGGACAGTCTAGAATACATTGGTCAGAGGACCTCAGTGCTCTGACAGGACTGTGCAGAGAGATCATCTCTGACAGATAAGGTGGCGCTAGACCATTTAGACATTTAAAAACAAACAAGAGGATTTTAAAATCTATTCAACAGGTGATCAAAAAAAGAGGATGCCATCGCTTCTCTGTTTCTGCCTGCTGTGTCATTTGACAATGTATCAGCCAAATGTGGTCGCTAAAGGCTTAATATTGTGAGGTTGTTATGGAATTCTGCTATTAGCCTTGTGGCTTTGTCCCATACGGGGAAACTAACCCGAGTAATTGTCTCACTCTGTCTGATCAATACATGGTACCATCATTACGCATAGGTGGACCCGGACCACTGTCAGGATTATGCTCTATACCTTCTATTAAGATATGTCAGCATTGTAGACTAATACAGAACCTGTTTATTGGCAAGGATATGCAAATACAACTGTGACTTTGACAGTATCAAAGACCGATACAAATAAAGTAAATGGTTTGTATGACTCAAAAGGAACTTCAAATAGCCTCTACCTAAACAAAAAGGTGGACTGATTACTTGGAAGCCTCTGGAATTTGCATGAAACATCATCCACCGCTTAGAAGAGGCTGACAGACACACAGTGACAAACAGAGGGACAGATAGAAAGAGAGACGGACCCAAACATACACACATGCACGTAAACACACACACAAACACTCAGCCATGAGTCAGAAAGGCCTCTTGATGTTCTCATCAAGCCAGAAGGCACAGCAGGGACTGACGACTCAGTGTCAAGAGAGAAATCAGAACACACACACACGACAGGAAGAGTATGTCTAAATATTTCCCCCTGAGAATCAGTGGCTCTTTCATCAAAAACTTAAAAGTTTGTGATTCTGTAGACTATGGCGTGTTAATTGCAATTTTAAAATGTGCCTTTTCTGTCTATGGCTCGTCAAAATGGGCATAGAAAGATTCAACACATGAGTGTGCACACTCGTGTGTTTGTGTCATTGTGTCTTTGGAAAGAGACAGGACACAGGTTGCTATTGTCCTCTAATTTCTTCATAAATCAGAGTGACAGATAATGAGGAAGTTCATTAATTACAAACCTATTGAGCAAGCACAAAAAAACGTTAATATGTTGGCAGTCTGTCCGTCAAGGTTCGTGAGCACAGAGGGGACAGCTTTGTAGGTTCAGAACAAGTCTGTAACACACAATTGACTGCTTTTGTGCTTAAGACTCACTTCAAAATGTAAATTCCATCTCCATCCTACATTGCCTACTGTCCAACAAACATACAAAGTTTCTGGGAGGATTTTGGAAACCGTTGAAGTTATCACTGTCCATATTTTCATCATTGAATGTTCCTGTGTAACTTCAGCATAGGGAAGTGATCATCATTCCGCAAAACAAAAGAGTGCATGAGCTTAGAAGGAACAAGTTCACAGTAATGTTATAGAAGGAAAACCACAGGGCCAAATTAAAACCTTCAGCTGGTATTTCCCATGCAGTCACACAGTCATGGCTTACTGTGACACTTAAATTAAACTGAGCCTATGTTGATGTTATGAGTGACATTATGTGCTTTCCCTGCCATGATCAGTCAAAATATCTTCTGCCAAAAGGCCTATTTTAACACAGATTTGTTTACATGCTATATTTCCAACCAAAACACACTGTGTGTGCTTAAGGCCCAACAAAGATGCCAAACTACAACTTCTACCTCATAAAACATTGTTTAAAACCTTCTCTGGAACCTGTATTGTTTACTTCGAGATCGTATCCGTTTATTGGCGCGCTGCTACCTTTTATGGTACCTGAGCCACCAGAAGAGGCCATCGGCATATATAACCACCCTCAGTGGTCATAGAAATTTGAGGCTTGCAGGTCACTTGATAAAAATATACAGAGAACCTTTTAACAAAACATTGTACTGAAGCACCACTCGTGTTCAAAAAGTGTCCCTTAACTCTAAAATTCCTAAAAGCCTCTATATAAAAAGAATGTAACCTTCTCCACAGTAAATTACAGCAGTGCTGGTATAAAGTTGATGAACCAGTAAATTGGCAAGAAAGCAGATTCCAAAATAAGCAACGGCTAAATATAAATGACAGTATACCTTCAAATGGAGAGTGGGACAAACACAATCAGTCTTTGCTGCAGCGGATTGGATGACAGACAGGGGACATAAGCGTCCCAGTAAAGCTGGGCATACACTGTACAAATTTAGAAATCTTGTTGTTCTTTGACTATCACTTCGAGCATTGGAAAAAAAGGCATTGACATTGGGGAATCGACTTGTGGGTCTACTTCAACTGTGCGAGAACCACTGTCGGGCGACCAAAGTTTCTGATATGTCCGAAATTAATCCGATCGTCCGATGTCCGTTCGGGAGCAGATGATCGGTCCTCGCTCTCCCTTGTACGCTGCACAGCAAAACGAGCCCGACAAAGCGAAAATATGGCCCGACTCTCCAAATGAGTCGTGCGGGCAGTCAAATCGGGGCTAAACCCGTATATTGTGTGCACAACACCGGACAACTCTGTATAACTTGTAATGTTCATAAGCTGACAGAGTATAGGTAAAGTGTGGAGGTAACACATGCATGCAATCAACAAGTGTGAAGGTAAACAGTGAACATCAACTTCAGTGGTGATCAGTTTTCTATAAAAACACAGATGATGATGACATTCAAGCAATGCAATGGTGTGGGTGTTGGTGATGCTTAAATGATACAATCCAAAGGGGTTGAAGATTAAGTCCTCAATTTGTCCATTTGGCTGATTCCCCACAGCCTTTTTTATATACATTGCATGCTTTTAATTGCCTTTAATTACCTCAAGGCAATTGTAGACGCCTTCTTGCAATCTGCAGTTATCCTCTGTGTCTTTAGCAAACACCATTATCACAGCACTTACATAACAGTAAGAGCAGCTTCTGTTTAAAGTCACTGCAAAGCGCTGTCGCGCACATATTAAATCCCATGGAGGTTCCGTCATTGGCCCTTCAAACCAGAGGGTTGTAATTATGAATAGAGGTTTACACAAGCTGTAAAGTGTGTGTAGTGATTTGGTTTGCTTAAGGTCAGTTGAGGATTTGGGAGGGACGTCTGTCGCTGCCTTTTATTACAGTGAAATCCTCAATAAGTAATGGTAAAGATCCTGAAAAATCCTCGGTCCACTGACTAATTACTGTGGACGTAAACGAATAGTGCTGTTGATTGACATCTCCCACAGTCTCCTCGTTAGCTTTTTCGGAACCTGCTAGGGGTGGAACAAATTACACCTTTATCGTTCATATTGAGCACATGGGGAGCGGTGACCTCGTGTAATTCTAAGCATAGGTTCCTCCCACCGTCAACCTCCAGCAAAGATCACATTAGGAGCAATAACTGAAACCACCTGGTTGGGTGTGTGCAGGACTAAATCTGAAACATTAACACACACACACATTTTAATTGATCTCAAAATCCCTAATCCCTTCTTTGTATGTACCTATATATTAGTTATGGTTTAATGGTAAAATACATTGATCTTGGAGTATGAAGAAGCTTCAGACCATTTTATTGCTAAGAATGATGCATAATAACCTCGTAAACACCCCTGACTTATACAAACCGCTGTAGACTTTAAGTCATGCCAACCCCGTTATAAAATACATTGTCTGTGCCAAAGTGCTGTATCCATAGGTGGGCATTTTTTTTCACACACCAGAGCGCAAATGAGAAAGAGATACAGTAAACTCAGACACACACACTAGAGGACTAAGAGGCTGCAGAGTTCTCTGATAACTCCAAACTGGCCCTCAGATCAATAATGCAAGCATAGCTACAGTATAATGATGTGATGAACTGACAGGACAACAGACTAATAGGGTTCGACTGGGTTCCACCTGACAGAGTGGATGTGATGTGCTCTGTGGGCCTGGTATCATCAGCCTGGGGATCCCATTCAAATGTAGTGTGTAAACTCAAGAAGAACAGGAATAGACTTTATCATTTTGATTTTACAAGCAACCATGCAATTATTTCATCTTAAGTGATACTGATTAACACTTACAAGGACTAAAGCAGAGAGACCGTACAGGGGGAACGTATAACGGTTAAGATTGAAGTGAGGCAGAGGAGTGTGTTCAACAACCAGAGAACAAAGCATAAAAATAAATATAAAAGTCTGCTCTTTAGATATTTACTATAAAAAGTGCAATGATGTACGTACTGTATATGTCTTGTACAATTTTTAAATGCCATTCCCATATGTAGTCCGTTCAACTTTTTTAATGTTCACTCATTGATGTGCTCCTGTCTTGTGCTGTGCATGCTAGTGTCTAAATCATTGTGTTTGTTTTATGCTCCTATATATGTGCTTTTATAGGTGTGGTGTCCTGTTCTAATCTACTGTTTTGTGTATTTTATTATAATGTTTTATGAACGCTGTGTTTTCTTGTCTGTTTGCCATTGTATGTCAATTTGTCCTATGTGTTACTGTGTCTTCTGAGTCACCTAGGTTGTTTTTAATCGTTGTTAATACATTTTATTTCTGTAATTTTAGGTTTGTCTTTGAATATCTGGCTGGGGACCAGAGCCGGCCCGAGGCATAAGCGAACTAAGCGGTCGCTTGTGGCCCCCGACCCCCTTTGTTTGATATTAACATCATATTATGCAAATGTGAGTTATCATACAAAAAAAATAATAAAATGTTTTGGTCTAGATAATTAATAGCCTAAAAATTTAATCAGTTCATCTGGGAGGTAATCCGAAATGATCTCATCATGTCATGTTCACATCCATGCACAGTGTGTATTGAGTTTATTTAAAAACAATTGGAAATGGGGCTGCCCTCAGTTGCCCATGCACTGTGTATAGTCTATAGCCTATTTCAGCCTCGTCTATGGAAAAAAAGATACAGTAGCTGGACAACAGAGTTATTCTGCTTCGTTCCTCTCACTGCATTTAAATGCATTCATTATATTACAGAGAAATATGTCTCTGTAAAGAAAAAGAGGTCCAAGCCCAACCCAGAGGACCCTCCATAATATTTTATTTTATATTAATATTTTTATGGAAAATCCATGTGTCCTTCTTCAATAGCTTCTAATTCATCTGACCTAGTGTCTCCAAATTATTTGTTCACACAAAATTTCTCTGATTTAGCCTCTTAATTTTCCTCTCAAAGTGGACCAGATTTATGCATTTCACTAGCCTGGAAATCCAGACCCTGATATCTTGAACGATAGAGGGTCTGGCCACGATCAATAGTAATTTCCAACTCAAGGGGCGGCTCCTACTCGTGCATTTCAAATGCCACTGCACGCAGTTGGATAGCACTACAACCAATCAGAGCGATGCACAAGGTGACGTATTAAGTCCCGTTTGTTTAGCGAACAGCTGTTAAACTGTTAAATTAAACTTTTGCTGTGGTCGGTCGGCAAAACAGAACATTCCACTTACTTGCTAATGAAAGATGCCGTCTTCCAAATCGTAAAGGGTCGAGGGCAAAGCAGTCTCAAACTCACACAACATATCCGCAGCCATCTTTGATGTTTACTATCACGGCTTCGACGGGGCATGCACGTCACTGTCGTCATCCGGTTACGTCCGCCCCAGAGAGCACCATACAAAGGGCTCTGGCCCGCCCATATCAGATAGAACCAATTGAAACGTGAGCCCGGATTTCTGGGCTTTTTGAAAAAGCTTCAATGGAGAGTGTCCAGACCAACAGGCGCAGCACATTTAATTTGCCAGCGCCTAGTGGCAGGTCTGGGAATGCCAGGCTAGCATTTCACTTTAAAAAGGTTAAAAGAATCTCCCTGGGGGGGCATACCCCCGGACCCCCCCCCCCCCCCCCCCCTACGAGGGTCTGAATCTCGGCAGTCTAATATTTTCCCACAGCTGCACAGTGGAGGCACTAGCGGAAAACACTGGGTGTGTGAATGATATTTAACAAAGATCCCGGGGACAACTGATGGCTCACTTACAGTTTGACTGTTGATTGGTGTGCAATGTCCCTGAATAAACAATACAATAAAAGTGTATTTTTGTTTTTGAACATCATTTACTTTGTATGTAAATCTTTCTTGCCTATTAATTATGTTTGATAAATAGCTACTGACTGAAGGTCAAACAGTCAAGACCTGTTCTATTTTATTCTTTACAATTCAGGAGGTGTCCTTATTTAGTTCTGTTCTCCTAACAACTCTAGACACTCTCCTGCACAGGCGTTAAGGATGTGTGTGTGTGTGTGTGTGTGTGTGTGTGTGTGTGTGTGTGTGTGTGTGTGTGTGTGTGTGTGTGTGTGTGTGTGTGTGTGTGTGTGTGTGTGTCTGTGTGTGGATAAGAAGGAAACTCAAGGAGACAGTTGCCACCACCATTTTAGCACTAAGCAGTAATGTATTGATCTCATGTTTCTGCTTCTCTCTCTCTCTCATCAATCTTTACGCTGACATCCCTCTCTCTCTCCCTCTCTCTCTCTCTCTCTTTCTCTCTCTCTCTCTCTCTCTTTCTCTTCCACCATTTCACTGACACCCTGTTTAATTACATTTTATTTTCAGTTTCAGTTTCTATATATATATATTTAATATCTTTCTCAACCTTAATGAAACTCAACCTATTGCAATTTTAGTCCCATTTTCTTCCCTCCTTTTCCTCTCATTGCTTAATTTCTTGAATTCGCCCCTCAATTCCTCCCTTACCCCTCCTCTCCTAAAGCTGTTTTTCTTCTCTTTGCATCCCTCTCTCCCTGACTCCTACAGATGTTAACCTTGTAGCGCAGTTTCCTCAGGTTGCAGAGACACACAGAGAGAGAGAGAGAGAGAGAGAGAGAGAGAGAATAGTATGGTGAAGAGCTCAATACCTCCACCCTTAGGTTATTATGTGAACTTTCACTCTCACAGCTTGATGATTCATGGATTTTAACAGCAGTGCCGTAGAGGGCTGTAAATCATTTTAAGATATTGTCTTCATAAGCCTAGGCATAGCATCATGGCTCCTATGCAGTCAGAGATGCATAATGTCAGGAAACTGCTCTCAGAATATCAATAAAGTCATGTTTTGTCGAGGTGAAGTACATACAGATATAAAATATCCTGCAAAGAGCTTACAGGGACTCAACTCGACGTGTGAAATAAGCCACGTCTCCATGGTGTTTCTTGCATTTGAAACAAGACATTATCTGTGATTGTCCACATGCAAGCCTGAATGAAAGGTACATAGTGAAACAATAACAAACCACCTTTGTATGTTAAATTAGAACACTACTTTAACAACTAAAAAAGTTGTCAAATGTGACCTCTGAGACAGCTCCAGTAAGTAAAAACCTTTTTTTATTTGTTTGAGAGAGAAACTGCTCTGGAAGACATGGACAAGGCTGGCGTCATCAATGTAAACCAAGAACTCCTGGGTCTTAAGATATAGTATTTTCCTATGGAGGTCGGAAAAATACCCATTCCTGGTTGTCTAAAACACACAATAAGGATATGAGATGACAAGGTGAGAGAAAAGGGATGGCACGGCAGGGAAGGGTAAGAGAGGGTGGAGAAAAAAGAGCCAATAATTGGAAGGGACAGGGGAGGGAGGGGAGAAGAGGCGTTAAGAAGAAAACCAAGCAAAAGAGGAAAGATGTAGGGATGAAAGGGGACGAAAGAGTAAAGAAGGGAGAAAGAGGGGCTAGGTGTGTGTCTATGTGTGTGTGTGTGTGTGTGTTCTCTGAGAGTGAGAAAGAGTACGTTGTCAGACTCATTGCAGTCTCTGCTCCGTCACTGTCAGCCTGTTGTCAGTTGAAATGCTAGAATTGGCATTTCTCCTGGGACAACACGCACAGATGCGCAGACAAACGCATGGTTGCTTAGACACACAAAAACACGTATACATGCAAAAAGAAACACAGAACATTCATCCCTGCCTGTTTTTTTTTCTTTGTAGGTGCAAAAAGAGAAAAGAGGAGGCCTCAATCAGAAATACAAATCAGCAAAGCAGAAGCTCAATTTCAACAGAATATAATTCAGTCAATGAGTGAATGTTGATTCTGCCCTGGTGGTAAATTATAGAGACTTCAGTGTCCTTTGTAAAAATGAAATTCCTGCAGATTTGAATGAGTGAGCAATAACAACTAACTAAAATCAACTAAGCGTTCTTAAAGAGACTTCAAATAATCCCTATGTCCCTGGTAGCTACACACACACACACACACACACAAATAGGGTTTTCATGCACACTGGCGGCAGATGAAGAGAACAATGTGTGTGTTTTTGTGTATGTGTCCATGTGTATTGTGTCTGTGCTTGCATTGTGGGTAAAAAGAACAGCTTCTTGGACAAATACAGCCTAAATAATCATCCTATCCTGGCCGTCCAGATACCAACACTGTGTCCCATGTGGCTTCATTACTGTTGCTTCTAATTAAGCAGCTCCAAATAAACACCATCTCCTGCTTTCATTTACACCAACACAGCAGCATCAACAACATTAAACTAGATGTGTTTGTTGATGCCGACATGTATGGGAATACATTATATTCTGTTAATAGTCAAGGATTTAACACCATATAATGACGTATTAAATATTCCTTTTTCCCATCAGTTTACATGTACTATATCATTTTTGCATTGGTTTACATCTCAAAAAGCTCTGGCTGGTTTGCCCTAATAAAGATTTAATTTGTTGTTAATGTGAAAATTTTTAGGAATATGCATTATATTTAGTCAAAGAGTACTTTATAATAGTGATCATAATGATGAATGATAAATTCATATTCTGCGATATATGTAACACATGGCTATAATAAATAGCAATAATTTCCACCAGCCCGGTTATGAGTTGAAAACATTGTCCAATAAATTGATTAGTTAATCTAAAGAAGATGACATGAATTGCATTACATCAATTTTTAATATCGATTTCATAACTTTTTAGGCAACAGCCATGCAAGTAGCTCTGTGGGCCTTACAGTATAGGCACAGAGGTGTTTCTAGCCTACGCTAATACTACCATGGAAATGGAGTACAGATCATGCATACCACGTACTGTATAAGCACTTAACAGCTGAATCGCTAAAACTGTGCCAACATTACGGACTCATGCTGGACGATAGAGCTATCCCATACCCATTAATTACCTTCATGACCACTTAGTCACTGTATGGATAATAGGGGAGACACAATGTATCCACATCCTCGCCTAAATCACTGGAGAACACTGGACGGGGTGTGATTTATCAGGAGCCAGCATGAGGGCAGACAACAACTGAACCCATACTCTCATTAATTTTGAGTCCGCAGTGAAAAGTGTGTAATTACAAAAACAGCTGACAGTTGAGAATTCATAGAATTGGATGTGAATTACATCAGAATTGTTGGAGCAAAACGCTTGATGAGGACTAAAAACACACACGCTTTTACACTATGCGTCTGGATACATACATTTGTGTCAGTGTATCGTATTTACACTGTACATGCCCTTCTTCATTCATACTCTATGTATGCACAGAAGTGTGTGTGTGTGTGTGTGTGTGTGTGTGTGTGTGTGTGTGTGTGTGTGTGTGTGTGTGTGTGTGTGTGTGTGTGTGTGTGTGTGTGTGTGTGTGAAATAAGGAGCAGGAGATAAAACATAAATGTATGCAGAAATCTCAACACTTCAATTTATTCCTCCATTACGGCTCAGAGTTCAACACAGTGGCAGGGGGAGAAAAGCTTTTGATTATGAAGATGTTAAAAACTAGAACACAGTGTAAACAACAGCAGACCGCCAGACTAAACTTCTGCGCCTTTTCTTTTCATCAAAACTGAATAGATTTTTTTCAGATTTGCATACAAAGACATTTGGCTACAAAACGCTTGGAATGTGCAAATGTTTGAGGCGTTAGTTGAAAGACTGCAGTGTTGCATTTTTTTTTTCACACAGAGTTTGTCTTCCCTAAAGTGTGCGGGTTGATGTCAGATGAGCTGCAGAGTCAGTGAAAAGCTGTGAAAAAACACTTCATAACCCAGTGACTAAAGGACACCTCGCCTCTCTCAAATCTCCATCTTTTCCCCACCTTTCCCCATTTCCAGCAGTTTACCCTTTAGCACCCTGGTAAGAAAACAGCATCTTGTATCCTCCTTTGAAGTCACAGTAGACTGGCGTGCTGGAGATAAAGGGGGAAAAGAAGACAGTATCTACTTGTACAGAGTTTGAAGTGAAAGCACTGTAGCCTCACAATTTGAGCTACTAGTTCTGTGAGTGCTGATTCTTCAGTGACAATTATATGGAGCTGACAAGTTGATTGGAGTGTTGTTTGTTCACTCATGTAGTTTTGAGTATTTCCTCCCAGAGCCACTTATCAACTCTATTAAAATCTTCATCACAGGGGCACTCCTTAGTGGATAGAGAGTGTAACATGGTCGCGGGTTCAAATCCGACCCGTGGACCTTTACTGCATGTCATCCCCCCTCTCTCTCTGTTTCCACATTTCAACGTTGTACTATCCAATAAAGCTTGAAAATGCCAAAAAGATAATCTTAAAAAAATTAAATCTTAAACACCCTCTAAAAGGGCTTATATACTCGTATTAATCAAATATTCAAAAATAACACTGTTTGTCATGTGATTTAATATGGACTGTATGTGGACTGGATATTTTGACATTTTGAATTTCAAGCTATTTGTCATCAACCCACACTTAAAAAATTACAGTAATGTGTTCTAATTACAGTAGAAACTATTTGATTTACCTGCAGCTACTGGTAGCCTTACTTATTGTTTTTTTGTAATAACAAACCCTAACAAGGTTTACCATCAGTCAAATCTGAAATGTGAATTAATAGATTAATTCACTCAATGTATATTTATGTGCAAGCTCATTGTATTTGTATAAAAATGTTTGCCTTAGAGACTCATTAGGAAAATGTTCCAGTAACAGCTGTACTGATCCACACAAACAAATACAAAAATAAATTAAAATGTTCAGGTGGTAATGAACATGTACGTATGAAGTCTCCCAATTAACAGCAAAACAATGGAAAATGTGGAGGACAGAAATACAACTGTTGCTTTTTGTTTCGGAGTCTTTATGTGTTATTTGGAAGACGTTATTGACACTCATTGAAAATTCATGAGCGTGAATTAACGAGCGCACAAAGTGCCACCTCCAACAGATTAGCATACTGCCATATCGGCGGGTTGTGTGTGTTCGTATGTGTGTGAGAGAGAAATATTACTAACTCATTCACAGCACATCAGCTCCAAGCTGCTTCTAAAGAAAATATTCAAATGACATCTATGCTCACATCAAAAAACAGTGAATACATTTTGGTACATGTATTTTAAATGTATATTCTAGTAGAAAAAAGAGACCAATATGGTTAAATAGTGCCTGAGGGAATAAGTAACACATATTAGATATTTCCTAAATGTTTTATGATTAAGGTTGAAATATGTTGTAATTGTCTCTATACTTCAAGAGTGACAATATGTCGGAGTGGCGTTTAGAAGTGTAACAGCTTTCTGTGAGCAAAAATATTTGGCTAATTCAGAAAATCTAATAAATGAAGATACAACGCCTTTCTGGGAACATACTTGTGAAGGTTGAGCTGAATCAGTCACAGTCACTTTGCTGCAACATGTACAAAACCATCTGCGTTAAACATCCTCTTTCTTTCCCTTTGTCCTGGACATTATACAAGATGTTACACCAGAAAACTTCCTCATCAAACCCTTGTGGATTTTTTTCTGCATGGTCCCAAGTTCACACGGCATGGAGGCTTGCAGGTCTCTCTCCACTGAAACCGGAACCAATGATATTCTTTTAGCTGGGGAGCCCAGCCCAGGCTCAGCTATTTCACGGTAGGGAAAACACTGAGGCCACAAATTAAACAGATAAAATGCTTCTCCATCCATTCTGTCCCATACAAAATCATCTCCATTTTACATCACACCCAGCGAGCGGTGAATGACATTTCCCCTGGGCCAACTGTTAAGCATGGTCTGCTTCACATGCAAAAACAGACGCACTGATACAAGGCGTGTGTATGAAAACAAAATGTCCTGTCCCTCTCAGCTCTTTCTCTCCGTCTAACTCCCACGTGTGCCCTTTTATGTTGTGTTAGGCGGCATTTGCTGCTTGCATGTGTCCAGAGCAGATCACAACAGTGGTAAACTGCCCTGATTGTAACCTTTACATGATATAGTTATCTGCGAGCTGAAAGACTTGGACATTTGACATGTTGCGATTTGCACCCAAAACGAAAACTTTGTCAAGATGAAGCGCACGTTTACAGCCAATAAGAAACAGGTATCTAACATCACAGGGAACCAGGAATAACGGTGAGAGCTCTCCAAGGGACGGATACATTTGCAGATATCAAGTGGACTTCTTTTTTGCAGAAAACTTCTGGGTAGATATGCAGTCAAGCCCGAAATTATTCATACCTCTGGCAAATTTTTACTTAAACTTACTTGTATTCAACCAGCAAATTCCTTCTTGATTGGAAATGACACAGGCTTCTCACAGAAGATAATTAGATGATGTACAAGAGTCATCCTTGTGGGGGGGGGGGAAAATCAGCTTTTATTTACATTTGAACAAAAAGTGGCATGTCCAAAATTATTCATACCCTTCTCAATAATCAAAAGAAAAGCCCGTATTGGCTATTACAACAATCAAACACTTCCTATTAATTGCTGGCCAGCTTTTTGCATGTCTCCACTGGCATTTTTGCCCTTTCATCTTAAGCAATGAGCTCGAACTCTTTCAGTTTGGAGAGTCTCACTGCCATCACCCTGATCTTTAGCTCCCTGCACAGATTCTGAATTGGATTCAAGTCAGGATTCTGGCTGGGCCACTGTAAAACGTCAATGTGTTTGTCCGCTAACCATTTCTTCACCACTCTTGCTGTGTGTTTTGGGTCCTTGTCCTGCTGAAATGTCCACTGGTGCCCAAGGCCAAGTGTCTCTTCCAACTGCCTGATGTTGTTGTTTAGAATCTTGATGTATTGCTCTTTTTTCATGTTTCCGTTTACTGTGATTAGGTTCCCTGGTCCATTGGCTGAAAAACACCCCCCAAAGCATTAGGTTCCCAACACCATGTTTGACGGTGGGAATGGTGTTCTTAGGATTGAAGGCTTCGCCTTTTTTATGCCAAATGAAGGATACATCATTGTGGCCAAACAATTCAATTTAGTTTCATCTGACCATAAAACAGAATACCAGAAGTCCTATTCTTTGTCCAGATGAGCATTTGTAAAGTCCAGGCAGGCTTTTGTGTGCCTTATCTGGAGAAGTGGCATCCTCCTTGGTCTGCGGCCAAGGAACCCACTAGTGTGCAGTGTCCGTTGGATTGTCTGCAATGAGACGTTGCCTCCAGCAGAGCCAAGATTAACCAGGGTGGCCTTGGTGATGATCCTAGGATTATTTTTCACCTCTCTCACTATCCTCCTGGCTAGTACAGGTGTAACTTTGGCTTCCGACCACGTCCCCTGAGATTTCCCACCATGCGGAATTTCTTGTATGTTTTTAATAATACGACAACGACCCAAAACACACAGCAAAAGTGGTGAAAAAATGGTTAGTGGACAAACACATTAACGTTGTACAGTGGCCCAGCCAGAGTCCTGACTTGAAATCAATTGAGAATCTTTGGAGGGAGATAAAGATCAGGGTGATGGCAGTGAGACCCTCCAAACTGAAAGAGTTTGAGCTCATTGCTAAAGATCAATGGGCAAAAATACGAGTGGAGACATACAAAAAGCTTGTCAGCAATTATAGGAAGTGTTTGATTGCTGTAATAGCCAATAAAGCTTTTTTTCTATTGATTATTGAGAAGGGTATGAATCATTTTGGACATGCCACTTTTTGTTCAAATGTAAATAAAAGCTGAAAAAAAAGTTTTTCACAATGATACCTCTTGTACATCGTCTTATTATCTTCTGGGAGAAGCCTGAGTCATTTCCAATTGAGAAAAGACCTGATTGAATAAAAGTAAGTTTAAGTCAAGATTTGCCAGGGGAATAATTTTGGGCATGACTGTATATAGCGGCAGATCACGTGGTCCAAAACCACCGTTGTATGATGAAATGGAAGTATTTAATGAAACAGTTAACATAAAGAAGCTGTCAAAAAAGGCAGCCAGTTGGGGTAAAAGACTAAAAAGGTGGAGGATCTATCTATGTGAATAGCAGTAGGACAAGGTGCTGTAATGACCACTTTCAACCAGAGGTGTCACAAAATACACTGCAAAAAGTAAAACTACAAAGTAATGTGTTAACATAATGTTGAGCATATACAGCTCTGGAAAAAAATAAGAGACCACTCCAAATATTCAGTGTCTCTTGTTTTACTATTTATAGGCATATGTTTGAGTAGAATGGACATTTTCGTTTTATAATATAAACTACTGACAACATTTCTACCAAATTCCAATAAATGCTTTGTCATTAAAGAGCATTATTATGTAGAGATGAAGATTTAAGAAAAATCCAGACTGGTCTCTTAATTTTTTCCGTAGCTGTATAATATGTGTTATTATAACAAATTATGCAAGCAGTGTGCAAATTCAATTTGGGCTGAATTATCTGATCAGAAAAACACATATGCTGTCCTCAAGTCGAAAAATCTTATTTATAATATCATACAGCTCCAAAACTTACGAAAAACAGTGATTAGATTCTGATTTCATTCCTCAATAGCTCATTTACAACTGCAAAAGTAATAATAAGGCTTAAAGCAGACACTTAAAAATCAAGACTGATCAATCAAATTAAATGACCAATTCTCAACTGCAGGTTCCCAGAGTCAGAGCTAAAGTGCATTCCGATGTAACAACATTATAATGTTCCTACAATAATCAGATATACAAATGTGATATGATTCAAAGAGGAAGGGAACATTCAGTGTTCTTTAAGAATAAGATCTTTTTAAATACAGTATAAAAAAACAGGACGTTTTTTTGTAGTTCTGTCTAACCTAAAAAGGTTAGTTCACTATTAGAAAACCATGAAGTCAAAGAATCCAAGGATGAGCTATAAGAGTGGAGCAATACAGCATGATGCATCTGGGCGTACAAGGTTATAGCTCTGCTGGCAGCTTGCTTTGCATCATCAGGTTGTTGAAAGCAGCTACAAGCGGCACATCAATTCCAGGGTCCTTGACAAGAGGAATTTTGGTATCATTTATTCCTCCATCCACCATTTTTTTCCCACTCTCTTCCTGATTACAGTCATCTAGCAGGAAATCCATTTCCCTCTCACCCTTTCCCTCCTTCACACACACACACACACACACACACACACACACACACACACACACACACGTGGAGATGGATGGACAGTGTGTGCAGGAGTCCTTGGATGAACTGTAGAAGTGCTGACTGTGAGCCCTCTAACAGTGTCATGACGCCTCTATCCGTCTCCCCAATGATTCTCTCCCTCTCCCTCTCTCATACACACTCACAGGTGCATGTGCAGATAGGTTAAAAAAAGGAACACCCACCGACTTACTAATGTGAGGTGAACATATACACAGAGAGTGCCCACTTGCATGCAACGCATCTGCACGCAGATTTATGTGCACGCATGCAAATGCAAAACAAGGACTACTGCATGCACAAACCCTATCATGGCACAGGTACATGCTAACAGTAGAACACATACATCAGTCTACCTAAACTTTATCCCTCCATAGACAACAAGACACGCACACGCACACGCACACACACACACACACACAGGTCAGCTGAGTGACGTTGGAGTGTGTTTCTCTTCTGCCTGTGTTAAAGTGAGTCATCTATCCTTCCACAGCTTCATTACAACCTGCAAGGGCAAACACTATCTCTCCCTCCCTCAGCCTCTCCAGATGGAGATACAGTAGATAGAAAGTGAGATCTCTCTCTCTCTCTCTCCAGCCCCCCTCCTCACCACAACCATCTTGCTCTCTCTCTCTTGTTCCCTCGTCTCTATATTTATCTTGTGTCTCTATATCTGTTGCCTTCTTACATCTTTGTTTTCAATCGCACCGTCTTTCTCTCTTCCTCTCCCACCTAGCCTTGAGCAAGTGCCAACATGTTACAGCAGCTTGATGTTAACATTCCAGCATAATGAAAAATGCAAAGACATGAATGCAACAGAGTAGAATTGATACCAGGCCTGATGTTGCCAAAGGTATGCGGACCCCCCTCCCCAGGTAACCATTAAGTTTGGGGTGTAATTAAGCTTTTGGGTAAGGCCCCTTCGTTCCTATCAAGGGAAATTCTAATGAAACCACATGCAATGATATGTTGGAGCCCCCTTGACTTTAATGTTGAGAGTGGTTTTGGAACAAGAAGTTCAAAATGTCACATATGAGTGTAATGTCCAGATGATCACATACATTTAGCCGTATAGTGTTCATAGACATAGAAAGAGAAATACAAACATGCAAGGTAAGACATGGGTACTAAACATGGAAAAAGGTCATTTAAAAGTCATATTTATAGTGAGAGACGGGACAGAAGGGACGGAAACATTAAAAAGAGAAACTTGTCTTGTTCCCTTTACCTGCCTCTCTCAGCTCAGACAGAGAGCTTGTAGAAAGCCTGAGTTTTTTGAGGCCCAACAGCAAGCATGAATAATGCATAGGTAAAACCTCTTATTCTCTAAATTTTGAATGGCTAGCTGTTATCAAAAATAACTAAGTACAGAAGACTTGCACGCAACACAGTGTCTTTTAAAGTTTACTGTAGAGAAAGGGCATTTGGTGTCCAGGTTCAACATAGAATAATTTTTCCACTTTGTGAATGTGCTTGGACCAGCATAACCAACTGCTATGGTGAAGATGATAATTCATCAAAACATGTACGTTATATTACTGACATTTATTTTAGAATGCTTTTCTTATAAACATAAGAATACAAGACTTTTTTATCAGGGCGTGATACAGATTGACAAAATAAAGACTTAACTTTTTTTTTTTGACTGGGACTAAAATAAGAGGCAGGGCTCACCCAAAGGGACAGGATTCAAGTCTTGGGACTCCCTCTACTGGTTTGTAGAGAAGGCTAGGAGAGAAAAGGCCATGGACTGTTGAAGCTGAGACGTCTCTTCAGTGGAATCACACCGCTCAGACTTTCTTGAGCCTTTCTGCAGAAGATAATTATAAGTTGTTGATAAAAAGAAACCAGCAAAATGCAGACAATCTGGAGGAAATATGCTGACTGTCTCACCTAGCACTAAAAACAGACCAGCTTTGAATAATTGTACAGTCAAAAAAAGAAGAAGAAGAAAATAGATGACAATCGACCTTGTGCCATTTCTTTTTAGAGATGGAGCTTAACAAAGCTTAATGGTTTTGGGGAAAACATATGGAAATGTGGTTTAACAAGGAGTTAAAATAGTTCAAACAATTAGTAATAAGTTTCCTATTGATCCTACCCTACCCAAGGTCTCTTATCCCACCAACTGCAGACAGGCTCATTACTCTAAAAGACAAGCCTATAGACAGTAAGGACTGATAAAGCTGGATCAATGCCACTGATCAGTTCCCACCGCAGTATGGATAAGCACATGGAAATGGAATAGACAGAAAGGACGTTCTCATTAAATGAATGCTAACTTAGTGGGTGCGATGTCATTATCCCCTCTCTGCCACAGTCTCAAGGAAGATAATTGGAATCCCAATTCATTACAGTGAAATAATAATCCCTAAAATAGAACTATTAAGGTACTTTGGGTATGCAGTCGAAGGAGATATGCATCTTCGACAAGACTAAGCAGTCCAGATTATAGTCACATGCAATAGTGGACCAGTGAGGCTGTGGTGCACATATGTACCACAAAATGATGCTTTTCTTAATATCCACACCACAACCAGAAGAGAGGCCATGTCTTCTCATAAATCAGGAAACTCTACTTATTATTACTGCAGCTGATGCATGACATATGGCACAACTCTACATGTATCAGACTTATAGCTTACATCATATTTTTTTAATGTCGCTGTCCTGTGAGAATAATGTGTCTCTAAATAAAATAAAAAATTCATGGGCTCAGGTTGAAAGCACTATTCAGCTTGGTAAAAACATGCATTTTTCTTAATAGTTAATCTAAGACATAGTGGACATTTCTTAACCCATAAATGAACGATTGATGCTTTAGTTTATCAGAAACATTCTCATTCAAAATCACACACTTTGTAGCCTACACTCACCGGCCACTGTATTAGGTACAGCGGTTCATTTTCTTGTTAACAAATATAACTTATCAGCCAATCACATGTCAGCAACTCAATGCATTTAGGCATGTAGAGCTGGACGGGACAATTTATTGAGGTTGAAACCGAGCAACAGAATGGGGAAGAAAGGGGTTTTAAGTTACTTTGAACATGGCAATATTGAGGGTGCCAGGAAGGCTGGTATGAGTATTTCAGAAACTGCTGATCGACTGGGATTTTCACTCCATCTCTAGGGTTTACAGAGAATGGCCAAAAAAAGAAAAAATATCCAGTAAGTGGCATTTGTGTGGACATAAAATGCCTTGTTGAAGTCAGAGGTCAGGCATACTGGTTCGAGATTATAGAAAGGCAACAGTAACTCAAATAACCACTCGTTAGAAGGTTAGAACCAGCGTATGCAGAATACCATCTCTGAACGCAAAACACGACCAACCTTTAAGCAAATGGGCTACAGCTACAGAAGACCCCATCGGATGCCACTCCTGTCAGCTAAAACAGGAAAATGAGGCTACAATTCTCACAGGATCACCAATATTGATTAAAAACACTGCATATTGCAAAAAGAAAAGTACAAGTTCCTTGAATTTGTAAGCAGGCCTACCATAGGATATAAGAATAATAAAATAAGAATGATAAGAAGAATGGCCATGAAATTATTTTTTAATGCTGTGAGAAAACAAATGGCCATTGGTCCACTATTTTGACTGATGAGCGCTGGGCTCAAAACTATTTATTAAGTTTCACTCTATTCAGGGAGAGGACTGCAGGCAGATTGAAACCAGTCCTTATATCTCTGCTTTGTGATTGTGAAACCCTCAGGTAGCCTACTGACTGTCTTATTGGCAGCATTGAGCAACTGTACTAGGCTGCTGTCACCTTCCCAACCACCCTTTGGCGCATTGTCTGGCAGTCCGTTCACTTCCCTCTCTACTACGCCTATTGTGAAAGGCACAGGCAACATGCCACGATCACAAACAAACAGCAGAAGTTAATTCGAAGTCGTTTTAGAGCTGTTTTTATTGATTGATTTATCATTTATCTGTCATTATGGGTGCTTTGAAAGGGACCGAGGCCTCCACTCGCAGGAGAAGAGCGACTTTGTCGGCGGGGAGCCGTGCGTCTTTGCTGCCTATGAACGGGAGGTCTGAGGCGGCGTGTCAGAGCTCGGTGACCGCTGACATAAGCAATGGCAAAGGCAAGGGGAAACGCGACCATTCGCTGGAGACAGTCCGACCTAATACAACACGCGAGAAAAAGAAACGCAGGAATGATATAAACGAGAGGTTCAGGTGAGTTGCAACAGTCTGGTTGCAACACGCAGACGTTCCATTTGACGGAGGGAAAGTTGTTTGTCGAGTCGATGATAAAAACGACAAAGCGATATCAGCTTCAGACGGCTCACGGCTATATCGCTTTGTCGTTTTTATCATCGACTCGTAGGCTAACTAGTGTCAAAATATAAGTTTGCTAGTTAGGTTAGGCTACAGCAGACAGAGTAGGCTATCACAGCCTGGGTCGTTTGAGGTCGTCCTCCTGAACTGACGCCGCCCATTCATTCATTCATGGGCCTACTTCAGTTCCCAGTTTGTTTGTTTTTACTGCTGCTAACAACTCACACTTAAGCACTTACCCTGCATGACTGGGACAGGAATACGTGTCTGTGGCAGATATACAAAGCGTCTGGAGAGCTGCTACTGTAGCCTATATTGAATGTAGCCATAAGAAATTGTAACTATATATTTTCAAAGTTTTTCAAACGAGACCAATATCTGCTTTAGCCCCAACCAGAGCCGGCCCAAGCCTTCAGGGGGCCCTAAGCGAAATATGATTAGGGGCCCCCCCTCCAATGTTAGCGCTGCCGAAACTATAGATCTTTGTTAAATATCATTCACACACCCAGTGTTTTCCGCTAGTGCCTCCACTGTGTAGCTGTGCGAAAATATTAGACAGCCGAGATTCAGACCCTCCTAGGAGGGTCCGGGGGTATGCCCCCCCGGGAGATTTTTTTAACCTTTTTAAAGTGAAATGCATGAATCTGGTGCACTTTGAGAGGAAAATTAAGAGGCTAAATCTGAGAAATGTTGTGTGAACTAATAATTTGGAGACACTGGGTCAGATGAATTATAAGCTATTGAAGAAGGACACATGGATTTTCCATAAAAATATTAATATAAAATAAAATATTATGGAGGGTCCTCTGGGTTGGGCTTGGAGCTCTTTTTCTTTTACGGGACATATTTCTCTGTAATATAATGAATGCATTTAAATGCAGTGAGAGGAACGAAGCAGAAGAACTCTTGTCCAGCTATCTTTTTTTCCACAGACGAGGCTGAAATAGGCTATAGACATACAGTGCATGGGAAACTGAGGGCAGCCCCATTTCCAATTGTTTTTAAATAAACTCAATACACACTGTGCATGAATGTGAACGTGACATTATCAGATAATTTCGAATTACCTCCCAGATTTTTAGGCTATTAATTATCTAGACCAAAACATTGTATTCCTGTTTGTATGATAACTCACATTTGCATGATATGATGTTATTATCAAACAAACAAACTTAAGGGGGGCCCTTGGCGGTCTGGGGCCCTAACACTTTTATTATTGACTGTAGGCTTACCATATTGTTTTTGATGGTAGGCCTATTATCCTAGGCAGCAATTTATTTATCCTGATATTGATAATTTGATGTGGAAATGCTGTGATAGTGTCAAATTCAATTTAACTGTAGGCCTATGCTATTTAAGCTCATGGTATTCTTGACCCATTTAAGCATCACATTTATTTCTTCCTGTAGCTGCCATAATTCACAGGAGTCCCTGCTGAGTTCAGCCAGTGGTTACAATAACTACAGAGGAATCCTCAACTGGTGCGTGATCATGCTGGTAAGAAAAAAAATCTTATGCCTCATTTACACTGGTACAGTTTGGTTTGATATGGTATTGCACGCAGTATATTGCATATTCCATAGTCAAAACTGTGCAGAGACATACCTATTTTGGTCAACGTTTCGTTGGGGAACCCAACAGTCCCAAAAGGTTTGAAGAGGGTGGAGTTACACACGGCTGTCTATTGATTGGTTGACAGAATAATAATTTCTGTACACACACACACACACACACACAAACAGCAGCCACTTGTAGAAGGTGCCTGCATGTCCTTCAAAACTCTTCACCAGACGGTGGCAGAGTAAAGCTTGCTGGCCAACAGGGGAAAAATTAAAAGTTTTGTGTTTTTCTTCGGTTAATATATTTGCATAGCATTTAAAGCTGGGGTATGTGATTTCTGATTGGTCAAAGTAAACATGAGCTGTACACTTTGACCAATCAGAGTGAGGCTCCGATTCTCTGTTCTTATTGGCTGTTGGGACTGTCCATTCACTTTGGCACGACGTTGTTGGTGTAGAGCGTGTCAGGGAGGGACCAAAGAGAACAAGTGGAGCTGTTGAGGTATTTGGATTCGAATCTCTATCCCAACTGCCATTTTCTCCCCAAATCCTCCACTCCAGCTTTAAGTATGCATAGCTAATTTTAAGATATCAATCTGAAAATAAATAAAGATAATTAGTTCTACTAACAGACTCACAGGGTCTGTTTTTGTTTCATAGTTGGCTTCCTGCCAGTCTAAACACACAACAAAACCCTTTTTTTACCAAATATAAAAATTTGGTCCAAATGCAGTCGTATGATTTGGTATTATTAGCAAGTAATATGTAAAGCACAATTCCTCTTTGCAGCTCTTCCTCCTCAGTGCTGGAGAGGCTCGGAAGAACACGAGAGAATGGGAGAGGAGAGTATGCAAGCGAAGCCTCCTGTTAATCCACACTTTGAACAGAGATCCTTGTGTTCCTCACAGGAGGTTTTTCTTCATTCCGCACTGAACTTCTGTCCCATCCCCGGACGTAGAGCCTTTGTGCTGGGTAATGAGATATTACAATCCATTTAAAAAAAGAGGAAGAGCGAGGAGGAGAGAAATAATAAGAGAGGGATGGAGGAGGGGGGGGGGGTAAAGGAGGAGAAAAAGAATGAAGAGAAGAAAGAGATGAGATACAGGGAGAGAGGTAGAGATGCAACAGAAGGAAAAAGAACATTGGAGAAGATGAGAGAGCGGGTGGTGTAACGGAAGGGTGCATATATTTTCTTAAAAGTGAAGAAATGACAACGTAAACAAAACAAACAATTACAGTAGGTAGAGAAACAAACGGAAACACATAGACAGTTTGATGGACTCTTGCTTTGTGTTGCAGGTGCTGAGTAATGCTCGCCTCTTCTTAGAAAACCTGTTAAGGTGAGTAATACGTTTAGAATCTTCTTTTTATTCCTGAAATTTAGAAAGAGGTCAGAAGTTCCAAGGATGTTTATGATAAAATGTACCCAACATCAGAAGTAGCGGGTCCTCAAAGATATCTTCCAGGAGAGTGCTTTTACTCATCTCTCAATTGCATTAATTTTAATGTCTCTGGTAACAGCACATCATGTAATTGATGCGACAACATTTACGCGTGCGCTTCTAGTTCAGTTTTGAATGTTAGAATCTGACATCTGCTCTTGTCTTTTCTATTTTTGTTTGTCAGATATGGTATTTTGGTAGACCCTTTTCAGGTGGTTCCCTTGTTTGTGAAGGATCCCTACAGCTGGCCAGCAGCATGCCTGACGATAGGTAGGTATCGTTTTTCATCTTTCCAGCTGCACCAGGTAAACAAATAACACACAATCACAGACAGAATTCCTGAAATTAAAGGTCAGTGATTCTGGACGATGCTTGTTGTTGTCAAAATCAGTGAATTACTCCTGATGATCCGCTACCTGGTGTCTGTACTGTGTTTGGGCTGATAAAAAAAATCTGATGTTAATACACAGCCTAGGCACTGTAAATGTGCATGGAAACAAAGGGTATGTTAACAAAGGGCCCACGTAGCTAGCAACATGCCAGTTGAAAGATATTGAATATAAGGAACAAAATGTATCAGTTTAGTAATGAAGAGAAATAACATAAATGTCATTTTGTTCAAGACAAGCTTGTAAAAGACACATTTTCAGAAATGGGGATGGAAAATATGGATAGAGGTTGAACCAGAACTAGAATCCCTCCTTACTACAAAAGCCTAAAGAAATTATGAGAGTCACATCCAGCTTCATTCACAAGAGTATAGATAGTATATCTACTGATAACTATAATCTGGCCCTCAATTAGAATAGTATTAATCATGAATCATTTTATATAATTGGTAAAAAACTGCATGAAGTTTTGTATCTTTACATTTCTTTTTAAATTGATTTCGAGCAGTACCTAGTTTTAGGACACACCCAGGCACAGGTGTATTCAAAGTTTTTTTCTAAATGTATTTGTATGGTATATCACAGTGAAAGTCTGCAGTGGTGCAGCTCACAATGTCTCTAGAGGGACAATCACCTGCCCTATATCCTGTACTGCACACTGGAACAGTGCTGCAGAAAAAAAGGGAAGAGGGGGAGCGATATGGGGAGCAAAAGAGAAGAGTGAAATAAGTAAAGGGGGGGGGGGGGGTATACAGGGGAACATATTACATGGAAGAGGAAGTAAGTATGTAGAAAGACTAGAGGGTTGGGCCCAGGGAAAGACTAGAGTCAAGTTTGAAAGGAGTGAGAATAAAGGTGGAGAAGGGAGAGAGAACTGATGTAAAGTGCTGCATCTACCTAGGGCATAAGAGGAGGGAGGGAGGAGGGAGGAAGGAAAGAAGAGTTCAGAATGTAGTTCAGTTAAAGGACTGCACTGACAATGGTTAAAAGACAGCTTAGAATGGGAGTGTGTGTTTACAGTAGCCTGGACAAATGAAGCAGCTCATTCCCAGAGGGTGTGTCACTGCACCAACACACACACACTCTCCTCCAAGTATCACCAACGCAGAGTGAATGAGAAGTCGACAGTGTATGGTTGCCCGCTGCGTTAAATGTATAACGCCTTGGAAAACCAACCTAGAAAGTTTTACATTTAGTGTACAACTGACCCGTAAGTGTGACCAAACTGAACCGAGATTTACACCAGTGTAAGGTATTTTACTACATTTAAATTGTCTATTGCTTCCAACATACGGCCAGCAAGCTGCTATTTAAATACCTGATTAGAGGTTTATGTGTTTTCAACAGGTGCTAAATGGCTCTATCTGTTCCACTGTGATGCACGGGAGGGCTCAGTAGTTGCGTTTTATCAAAGATGCTTAACAGGCCTGTTTCCAAAAGAGATAAAGAAGACCATTAGCCGAAACATATTATGCAGTTCCCGGGGTCTCTCTGCCTAATTAACAATGAAGGTTCAAAACTCTCAGTATCTCTCAATCTTCCGTCTCACTTTTGTTTACTAGCTGCCTCGTCTCCCGCATAAACGGACCCCCCCCCGTCACTCTTTCTAGCATATGCAGCCTGCCTTTTTTCCTCTTTTGTGTGTGTGTGTGTGTGTGTGTGTGTGTGTGTGTGTGTGTGTGTGTGTGTGTGTGTGTGTGTGTGTGTGTGTGTGTGTGTGTGTGTGTGTGTGTGTGTGTGTGTGTGTGTGTGTGTGTGTGTGTGTGTGTGTGTCTGTCAATATTTTTGGCTATGAGTAGAACGATGGTGAATAAATCGGCATAGGCTGAGGGGAGGAGACAGAAGGAGAGAGAGCGACAAACTGTAGGCTAAACAGCTGTTTATAGACAGGCATAAAAGTTTCATATAAGTATGCGATTAATTTAGATTAATTTATCACAGAGCCTGTAATTAATTAGATACATTTTTTTAATCGCTTGACAGCCCTAATAATAAACAAAACACAGCCCCATCCCCGTTGGTGCTTTTTCTCAATTTTTGGACAATTTATTTAGGCTGAAACTAATGAAATTCCAGCAAATAATAAAGTTTTATGATACAGTAGTTTGCATATTCTCTGAAAATAGTCGTCCCTGTGTTAAAAACCATCAGATTAAAATAATTCCCCAGAGGCAATTACTGATAGTTGGTCTGCGGGCTAGATGTGATTTTTGTTTACTTTGAAGAGGTGGGATAAAATGGGACGGTTGCCTTAATACAGTATTTTATGTAATTTTAATGAACATCTTTATCTAGCTAATGGCAAGTTATTTAATAGGTTGACTCAAATTGTTTTCACTTGTTCGTGATTGGCTTGATTTATAAATCAATTTTTTTCCCTTCTGAGAGCCTTTTTGTCTCTTCATATTACCACGTTTACTACTCAAAACAGGTTACTTAGCTTTGATGACAGGATGATAAGACAGCTAGTACTCTGCTATGCTTCACAGTAAACACATCTATTACGCCCGGTTAGATGGATTGATATGCCATTGCGCTGATTAAGGGTCTTAAAACAGAAGAAGTGCTGCTATTGGGTGCAACCGGTGTGGCTCGGCCAGGTCTTGTCAGGGTATTGAGAAATCTACTGAGAAACTGTGAGTTACCCTGCAGGTAAAAGTGACACTTCTAATACATAAATAAAAATACATCTATATCGTTATAGCCAAATTTGTAATCATAATAATAATAACAATACTGGGGCATAGTGTTTGTATTTTAGTAGTTGAATTTAAATAAGTTAGAAGATAAATATATCAACTGTGTATGTGCGGTTAATTGAAAAATAGCAACAACACAATATAAAATGTGTGTGATTGTGTGTACATGTGTGTGCACAACCACACACTTGCAGTGTCAGTTGGCGTGTGCTGTGCAACACATATGTTCTGTTAGTGCTGGATCATTTCTTTCATCAGGTGCTGCTGTGTAATCATGTGTAAGAGAGCATGGTCTTGATTTAAAAAAAAAAGGCAACATAAAAAGCTTGATTCACGTAAACACTCGATGCGTTCCATTATTGGCTTACTTTAAGTCTTGGGCTAATGATGCCTTTCAGAATTAACTGGATATTGACAGGATAATCTGCGATGAAGAGAAAACATCAGCAGTTTTCTGAAAAACAGGGTCTTCACTAAACAGCAACAATGTGCATCTATAATTGTAATTACAGTTGCCGCAGGCTCTCTGAATGCTTCTCTCAAATGTTAAACCATCAATGTAACCTATTAGTGTGGCATTAAACTCATTATAGTTAAGACAAAAACAGTCTTACCCTTTAGTGCGATATTATTTACCACAAGTAAAGACTTAATTAAGGGTTACACAGATATTGAGATTCATACTTTGATTCTGCAGAGACCCTTTAGAAGAGGGTCTGTTAAGAAAACATGTACATTAAACTGACCCAAATCTCTCGTTGTTTTTTGACAGTGTCCAATGTGTTCATTCTGGTGGCTCTCTACACAGAAAGGCAGTTATCAAAGGTGAGTAAAGAAAAATACCCTGCTTGCACATCGGAGCGCTGTTGATTGAAACTTAACTGTTGAATTCAGAGCACTTTCGTAGCCCCCAAGAGGGATTATTTTTCCCTTTTATAAATTGTTCTCTTAAACTCAGTAACGAACTGAAGCCCTCCTCCAACCGGTTCGGCAACATTTTTTAAATGAGAAATTAGTTTAACCGTCTGTATCTAGGAGCAAATTATGTTATGTTCTGTCTGTGTGGCCTGAATATTGAACATCAAGAGCTGGTTAAGACTTTGTAGGCCAACATGAGTCAAAACCTAGTTCTGTTTAGAACCCTTTAAGTTCAAAATTGAATGAAAAAAGTTAAAAACATGTAAACAAATTAAAGACGGTTTAACCATGGTTTACTATTTTAAATATATAATATTAAAACTCCTGCTGTCCTTGTGTCTCTCTTTCTGGCCAGGGTTCATTCAGTGAGCGTGTGGGCTTTCTGGTCCATTTCATTAACATGGCAATCGTACTAACATTCCCTGCTGCAGTGGTTCTATTGGTTCCCTCCATGACCCCAGGTAAAAAGGATTTTTTTTATTTTTAACCCTTATTAAAATACCATCTCTGCTCTCCATCCTTGACTAAAATAGTAGCATCTAGTATGCAGCCAAAACCATTATCCATTCCATTGGTCGTTTACAATGTAGCCATGTGCATAAAACAGAAAGGAATTTAATTTTAATGAAGATTCAAAGCACATTCATATCCTTCCCCTTCAGAGTAACAGTCAAGCAGCTTGATAGTGCAGTAAAACACAGCTCTTATACAGAGTCATAATTAGAGTCGGTTAGTGGTAATGGACCAGTTGACTGGATAATTTCCATCTGGAGAAGAGAAGAGAGGAGAGGATAGGGAAGAGAAGGGAAGGGAAGGAGAAGACAGCGGGTGGGGGGGGGGGGGGGCAAAGTGGGCGGGGTTTGTAATACAGGGTCATCCAAGGGTCACCTTCTTCTGTCTTCATCAAGCTGCCTGACAGAAACAGTGGCAGCCATCCATACGTTTTAGAATTCATTCACCCATGATACATCAACATACCTCACAGGACATTATACACCGGTTAAACCTATGTGCTTTGGGTTGATTCATTCAAAACATTACAGATCCAGTTTTGACCAAAGTTGCCAGATATTTGAAAGATACCAGATGTTAGTTTGTGTTTGTTTGGTATATAAATTACTAAAGATAGCAAGTGGCATTCAGTTGCAACATGTTTCAACATGAAATGTTCTGTCATGTCAACAATAACTTCTTCACCAAACCTAGAAACAAGTATTATTGCTTATGGAGTGACTCATTTGTCTTCTCAATGAATTGTGTAAGAAAAAGGCTCTGTGGTAAAAGTAAAAATCTAGGACCTCTACCAAGGGAGACGAACAACAACAAACAATACATGATCAAATTCCCTTCCATGTAATTCAAAAACGTTTTATTGTTAAAGCACAAACTTTCCAAGGTAGGAGTGTTCCACACCTTTTACTTGCTCTCTCCCCCACCCCCCCAGCATAGTCCCAGTCCTTTTATTCTTGAGCAATGAGCCAGGACAGGTCTAACCTTACCTTCATCATGAGGCAGACAGATATGTTAATTTGGTCATTGAAAATCGTTGTTATAATTCTCCCCTCCTCTCCTCTCTCTCACTGGGAGGTGAAGGAGTAAAGGAGTCAGTCCATCTGTTTGTACTCCTCTCTGCGCTGCTGTTCACACAGGATGGGCAATGACAGAGAGCCTGTGTGTGTGTGTGTGTGTGTGTGTGTGTGTGTGTGTGTGTGTGTGTGTGTGTGTGTGTGTGTGTGTGTGTGTGTGTGTGTGTGTGTGTGTGTGTGTGTGTGTGTGTGTGTGTGTGTGTGTGTGTGTGTGTGTGTGTGTGTGTGTGTGTGTGTGTGTGTGTGTGTGTGTCTGTTATGTACAGATACAGTATGTGTGTGCTTGAAGGAAGGTTCCTTTACTGGGCAATGGTTTCGCATCCAGTATTCAGCCATTGCACATGAATAAGAGTGCAATGATCTGATATGAAACTTGACTTCTAGTTGTATTACGTTTACTTATAGGACCATCTATGGACCTATGTTGCATATGTTATATGATTACATAACTAAGCCAAGAAGTAAAATTAAGTGTGACAAGTTGTACAATGCCATACAATCTGATTAAAACAATTGTACTGATATTAAATCAAATTGATCTAATATAGAATCCTATCATGGGAAGTTGGGAACGATGACAATGAGATCTTTAAAAGTCCTTCTGACATCCCGCACACATGCTTATGCAACCAGTATTCACTATTGTACACCTCTATTGGCTTTCGCTCAAAACTTGTACATCCTGTTTAAACAATTGAAGAAGAACATGTGAAATATAAGGAACCATAGTCTTAGGACAGGCATATGGCCTCTAAAAGAAGACTAAACCTTTGTTCAGCTCTTTCCGAGGTATTCAAATAGCCTAGCATTTCTGGTGGTGGTCAAATAAGTTTAAACCTTTCACCTTGATCACAGCACTCACCAAAAAGCAGAACAAAAAAAAAATACATGTCAAAGTAAATATCAAGGTAAATGGCCACAACACAAATACATTACTCAACCTAGCTGAGGTTTTAGAAACTTGGTTTTCAGGATTTTGTTGGGAAATAGTGAGTGGTTGATGATTGGCTCCAATGGTGTGTTTTTCCACCTCTGTGTTGCTGTGAGCCACATAGAGCCAGAGACACAGATGGCTAGCGGATAAGATCTGCTGTGGTTTGATGCCAGGTGTGCTGACCTCCACCTCACTCCTGTTGGCACAACAGGCGGTTTTTATTTGTGGGTTGTTGCACCTTTAAGTGTCGGCTTATGATTGTTGGTGTGTGCCTTCCTCTCTGTTGTGTGTGATCATTTGCTATCAAGCATATGGCGACCATTGAAGTCTTGTAGGCTAAAAATGCTCAGTTGGCGTGTGTGTGTGTGTGTGTGTGTGTGTGTGTGTGTGTGTGTGTGTGTGTGTGTGTGTGTGTGTGTGTGTGTGTGTGTGTGTGTGTGTGTGTGTGTGTGTGTGTGTGTGTGTGTGTGTGTGTGTGTGTGTGTGTGTGTTTGTTCGCACTAAAAGGTATTAAAATAAGTCCAATATTCTAACATCAAATAATGTTTTCAGTCGGCTCGAGAGAGCAACACTGACACAATGTTGTGAGCGTGAACACACACACACACACACACACACACACATATTCACAGAACCACTCTGGTAAACACAGTGACTACACTGTGCAATAATATCCTTGGCATAGTTTCACTGCTCTCAAACTTGGAGTTGGGATTATTTATTTTACTGGGCTTGTTTTGCTGTTTGTTCAAGATCAAATGATGACCTCTCCTTCTCCCTTTCCCTCTTCCCTTCCATTTTCCACTCTGAAACCTCCCTTGTCTCGCTCTTTGTTTCCCTCTCCTCCTTATTTCCCACACACACCCCCTTTCTCTCTATCCCTTCTTCCTTCTTCCCCACTATTTTCCACCCTCCACTGGCATTCGCTCATTTGTTTTTCTTGTCCCTGCCTCCCATCCCATACTTCAAGGTTGTATATCAGTTGCTTACAGATATATCCACTTAACAGTGTTAACGATTATCTCTCTCTCTCTCTCTCTCTCTCAGTTGGTGGTGCATTTGTTCTTGGTAATTACACCATCCTCCTCCTGAAGCTGTACTCCTATAAGGACGTCAACATGTGGTGCAGAGAGCTGAGCACAGTCAAGGCCAAGACTCTGGCTCGATCAATGTCTTGTAAGTCACAAAACACACGTGCACCTAGGTATGAAGTTTGGCAAGAAAGGGGGAATACATACTAAATTAAAAACCAAATTGACAATGCATCCTTTAGATTTCTTGCTGTTGCATTGACATCTGAAGGCAGATGCTTAATACCGCAGCTCTTAAGTAAAATGGAAGTTTGACACTTACTTGGGTACAAGAAGAATTGTCACAGCAATGTGTGGAAATATCGATGATGTAACAGGAAATTGTTGCATCTTAAAATCCACAGTGGATTGCCATAGCTTTTCTCTGTCACCACTATACACAGACTTTGCAACGTTCCGTGTTTGTTTATTAAGGTCCCTCAGCACGACACTTCAACGGGGGCGACCATAAGGTGTCTTACCCTGGAAACCTCACCATTAAAGGTATTCTCCAATACATTGTTCTAGTGTATTTTTTATGAAACTTAATCGATCGCATTTATGTCACATACTACTGCATCTATATTTTATATGTTTAATTTAGCCACATATTCTGACTGTCATATTGACCTCCTCTCTGTCTGTCTCTTAAGACATTTACTACTTTGTCTTTGCGCCGACTCTCTGCTATGAACTCAACTTCCCTCGCTCACCTAAAATCCGCCCGGCCTTCCTGCTGAGGAGACTGTTTGAGATGGTGGGGAAATTTCTCATGTCACCTACACCAAAAAAAGGCTTTACTGTAGCTGTACAGTATATTCAAGGCCCATTTCGCTGATCATTCTTATCTAAAAGAAAACATTGATTTTAGTCTTTGTTGTTGAGGCCAAAGTTAGTGGTCAATGATAATGTTGTGAGTAAAAAGGCTCTGATCTGCCTACAGGGCATCAACATTCAAACCTCTTCTTTAAAAAGTGAAACAAGTTTTACTGTTTTGTTATCTGATGCCCTCAACCATAATCTCTGTTGATCTTAATGATTAATAATAAATTATTTCTGTGAAACGTGTCACTAACTCTATTGATGTGTCTTTGTCCCCAGTTGTTCTTCATCCAGGTGTTAGTCGGTCTCACTCAACAGGTACTGCATTGTTATGTCAACCAAAGCAGATTGTATGGTGCTGTATTTATCCGTCCATCCATCCATTCACATTCCATTTCTTTTAAAGTCATTATGTCAAAACTTAACTAAATCCTCATGATAAGAGTTTTTTTATATATTTAAAAAAAAATGTAGCCAATAAGTAAAACCCACGGTTTACAGTGGATGTCTGGAAATAGCTTTACACTGCCTAATGCACTTTCTTTCTATCAGTGGATGATTCCCATCATTCAAAGTTCCATGAAACCACTACAGGTGAGGAAGACAGAATAACAGTGAAGCTATTACTGCCCAATATAGTGTCATCATAGTGTGTTTTGTTGGTTAATCTTGTGTCTTTTTCCTTGGCTGTGTAGGATATGGATCTGAGCAGGATGACTGAGAGACTACTAAGATTAGCTGTGAGTACAAGCAATACGTACATGATCACACCTTTACTAATGTTGCTTTTCTTTGTGCTTGCTGGGATTTGATGCCCAGCACATAATGAAATAGCAAAATACATTAGCATTAAAAAAACAGCAAGACCACTTTCTAAAGACCATGATGATGATTATTTTATATCTTCTGTTTTAAATTGAAGAAATAACTTGCTGCTCCATGGTCAGTGTCACACCTACTACTTTCATTTTGTGTCTTGTTCATTTATATTATGGCATTCCGTTTCTCTTAACTCCTCTCCAGGTTCCTAATCACTTGCTGTGGCTGATATTTTTCTACTGGTTCTTCCATTCGTCCATGAACGTCAGCGCTGAGCTGCTGCGCTTCGGAGACCGACAGTTCTACAATGACTGGTGGTAGGTTTCTCTGTGTGTGTGTTTGCATCTGTGCTGATTATGGATTTTTACGAGGTGTAAGGAACTGTGCTAAAGGGATGGTATTTGCATGCGTGCAAAGTCAATGGATTTGCGTGCATACAATTGTATATACGTAAGCATTGTGTGGTAGTTCATTTCAGTGCATAAAAGTAATAAAGGGCATAATATGTTCTGTAGTGGTTTTTCACCAATTGGGGCTTCCGGTTGGCGGCCCCTTTGGACAAAAGCGGTAGTATTTTTACGACCCCAGCCGTCACAAAGCTGTTTTCTAGCACGTTCCGTCCGTGCGAGAGTCAAATGAATAGGACGCAATATAGTGCATATCCGTGTAGCCTATTGAAAGTGTGAGGGCACCGGACTCATTTCGGCTCCGTGAGAGTGGTTAGTGACTCTGCATCAACTAATGCCAGTCAGTGCCAAACACACCTGATTGCAATGAGTTGATGCAGTGTCACCTAACTAGGCTACTCTCATGGAGCTGAAAGATTACGTGTCCTCACAGAAAGCGAATGAACGAGAGACGGCAGTATGGATCACGATGAGGTAATGTGTTTATGTTGTTGTAAATAATGACTATTTCAGATGAATAATGGTAATCTGATGATGGTGAAACAAAGTAAACTTTGTGTTCGTACCGCTCATTCATTTAGGAGTAAACACTGCAGTCTAGTTCGCTCCCGTGAATGTTTACACGTTGCTTGGCAACGTCCTCCTTCCGCCCGTCTATCACTCTCCCTTTTAGCTTTTCTTCATTGCATTCTCTTTTTTTTTCTCTGATGGTTCAGCCCCGTTATCAGTCATTATGACGACAAATAACTGTTTCAAACAAGGCTCCCGCTCCCCTTCCCTCACCTGGAGGGATAGGCTTCTCAAATCGCGTTGCTGCGCCACACTGAAATCTGCGACGGATATGTGACATAGAGCCTGAACGCGCGAACCGAAAATCGGACTGGGTGTGCGACCAGACCAAAAGCAGTAATAAAAACTATATAAAAATGTCTTTCTTTGCACTGATGGTCTCGTTTGCTGTTAAAGGTAATTTATGATTATCAGAGGAAACATGAGGCTGTTTAAAATATATTTAAATGTTACTCGTAGCTGCTTTAATGTATTTTGCTTTTGTTGATATCAGTAAATCAATTTCTTCGCTCAATGCACTTAAGGGTAATTACAACAATTCTGTGTATTTCTGCATGACAATAAAGATGTTACACTTCATGTTTGTCATCATTAGACTTTGTTGTGCATTCAATACACTGATTCTTATTATGACTCTTCTTTCAGGAACTCTGAGACAGTGACATATTTCTGGTCGAACTGGAACATCCCCGTACACAAGTGGTGTCTACGGTGAGTTATACGCACCGTAATGCACTGAGAGGGAGCCGTGAAATTTATAGAACTGAACAAGGCTTAACAAGGCACCCTGATATATTTGGGGAAATTGATTTATCTGGCTGTGAGCGATTAAGTGGTGGTAATAAATACAGTGCCTGCAGCCGGTTACACACTCACACACACACACACACACACACACACACACCCACACACCAACACAGCAGCAGGAGCAAGTGCAGTGAGGCTATATCAAACAAGACAAAGTTAATAAAATGCCTTTAAAGGGGGTTTAAGCCTATTTAATTGCTTTGGGAGGGAGACTGGCCGCACATTGAGTAAAGCTATTTCAACATGCAGTATTGCACACGGACAAAAAGTGAAGTCATTGTTTTTAACCATTTCTAAAATCAGTGTATTTGACTAAGATTTACAGCATGAGCTTATCCACCCCGTCCTCTGTCCATCCACCCATTTCAACTTCTGTTCCTTTGTCTGTCTTTACAGCCACTTTTACAAGCCGCTGCTAAGGAGAGGATTTAGTAAACCATTCAGCCAATCGGCAGTCTTCTTCCTGTCTGCTTTCTTTCACGAGGTAAGAGCCGAGACCAAGACCAATTTCAATGTAGAAAAGAATACACTTGCACTCCTCAAAACTCTTAATCCACCTTCGGCTAAATGTTGGATTGTTGTTTCCCCGTCTGTTTCTGTGTCAGTACTTGGTGAGTGTTCCTCTCAGGATGTTCAGGCTTTGGGCCTTCACGGGCATGATGGCACAGGTGAGACCCAACACATTACTGACTATGACTCTGTACTGGAGTGATAATTCTAGATATATATGTGTATATTCATTTAAAACGGTATACTCTGCATTGTTTCTTATACTGTTTGAGAGGAGTGTGTGTAGTGTAGAGGTAGTGTGGCATTTAGTTAATGGTTTGTTTGACTCCTGGGACACTTTAAAAAGACTGTGTTTGGCCTTTGCTCCCGTATCATTAACTTAATGTATGGCCTAATTAGCATAACAGGGCATATTTGATGTATAACGGGGAATATGGGAGGACAATAGGCAACTTGAGTGCTTCTTGGTCTTTGCTGACTTTGTTAGTTTATTGTTCATTTTAATGTGCTGAGTCACTAAATAAAATTCAGAAAAAATACACACAAAAAACTTTGCTGTAATTAGTCATGCAAACCCAATTATTAATTTGATTTCCATTTTTATTTTTTATTTCATCAGCTTCCATTCGCCTGGTTTGTTGGTCACTTCCTGCGTGGTAACTACGGCAACGCTGCAGTGTGGATCTCACTCATCATTGGTCAGCCATGCGCCATTCTGATGTATGTCCATGACTATTATGTCCTGAACCACACACAGGAGGTTGGCTGATAAGCACACACACACACACACACACACACACACACACACACACACACACACTCACACAAACAAACAACACACACACATACATTCTGTGTTGGGCAGTAGTCCCTCGTGTAATTAAACTAGCAGTTTAACTACACTTTGCAGTAGCTTGCTGGTACTTCAACTACATTCATATTTCCATAGAGATTCAAGTTGTTCAATTACTTTTTGTAGCATTTTTTGAGTAGTACACCACTGAAACTACAATCATTATAGGCCATAATAAGAAGAGTTAATTTTAATTAAAATTTTACCTTTGTGACATACCTAGCTATTTAGTGCTTGTAACATTTCCAGATGGGACTGTTTTATTTAGGATAGGTTTTTCTGTAGATTTCAGGGTTATTAACCTTCCGGGAAGGCTCACCTATAAAAAAATATTTGGTTATAGCTTCTGTTTTGTTTGTATGAGTTCGATATTAACATTGTTAACAACAATAAGCATAACATTATTTTGCTTAATGTATGACCTGTGCAGAACAAACTGGCACTTTTGAGTTTCAGCAATATGCTCATTGCCATTTTCTTTACTTTTTGTATCAAATTTTGTTATAATTTCATATCACATATACAGTACATTGTCAATAGGATATTTTTTTACAAAGTAGTTTGAACTTATTTTTCTAAGTTGTTTTAGTTAACCAAACTTAGATTTCTCCCTAGGGTAGCTTTACTATAGTTCAACTTCTTCCAGTGTGTGAATTTATTGGTACTGTAGGTTGCAAAGCTTAGCTTTTGCTTCCCCAGCTGCACAAAGGTCTACCCTCACTCTTTCCATTTTTCTCTGGTACACATAAGCAAATGCATACATGCCACTTGTGTCCAGTGGAGGTTACACATATCGTACTTTACATATCAGGATGAACTTGTCACTTTCTGATCCTAGTATGTTTACAGCACATACCTTGGTCATTGTATCTTCCTGCTGGCAAATCTTTTGATATTTAAAGCGGAACATGTAGAATAAATGTTGATTCTTGAAATATCGTTTTAACTTAAGGATGAAAGTCGTCACTTTTGTATGTGTTGAGTGATGTCGCCATGCAGCATGTTTTTCTCAGGTGATTTTTCTTCCAGTGTGTGTCTTCATAAAGCCTGTGATGGACAGTTTGTGTTTGCTGAGGTGATTGAACATTTGGTACTAAGAAAACCTCTCTTTTGTTTTTTAATAGAGGTTTGACTCTTAAGCTGTGTGTATGGGGGCGGGACCTGATAAGCCTTTGGCTTCTTCCGTCTCCCTTCGGACAACACAAAGTATGATGTATGAATATTTGCAAGAGAAAATTGTGTATTGTGTGGAATTGTCCAAAATAATAATAATAAATAAATAATGACTGGGGTAGAATTTGATCAATTGTCAAGTTGACGGCATTATTCAAGTGCCTTCAAAAGTTATGATAGAGATTTATGATCGACTCACTGTTTTTCCTCTTGACCTTTTTGTGAGCCAGAGGGTCCTTAATGGTTAAACTGTAGCATCACTAGCAGAAATGAATGTATGTAGGGGAGAACGGGGTAATCTGAGCCACTTTTTACATTTGCTCCCCTCTAAGCGAGCTAAAATTATTTATCACTCAAATGTACACATTTCCCATTAATTCAGGATGTTTCCTAGAAATGGGCATTAGCAGAATTTTTTAAGACAAAGGGCAGTGAAAATATGATTGTTTAAAAAAAAAAGTTGTCATGTGGCTCACTTTACCCCAGCTGTGGGGTAAACTTATCCACTTACTTTTTCCACTCTGAAACTACCATAACAACACATATTGAATCCTGAAAGCTAGCCACAAATTCCAGAACTAATGTCGGACTAGTAAAAGAATGATGGGGTTTGGTCAATTAAGCAACAGAACAGAACACAGGACCCTTAAAGCCAGCTAGTGTCTGGGGGTCAAAGCATAGGAAAATCAGAACCAGCGAGAACAGCCTGGGACTCAGAACACAGGAGAAGACCCAACTGGATTATAACATCAGCCTGTCATACTCTACAACTAGGCCTACTCTACATTCCAGTCCTGAAGGTTACAGGGAAAGATGAGAAAGTGCTCTTTCCATGTGGTTGCCCAGGTCGTCTTCCTGGTGTATTTCCTTGGCATGATGGCTTTTCTACAATGTGTATGGCATTAAAATGAAACATATGTCATGTAATATTACATTAAAATATGTTTAAGACCAAACTTAACTTGTGCAGTGGCTCACTTTCCCCCACAGCATTTGGCTCACTTTCCCCCACCACCACAATTTGAGAACAAACTAACTCTCTCAGCATTTCAGGCTAATCTTCAGTTATCAACATCACATGGTTTCACATGTTGGTAGTTCATCAACACGTATGATAGAAGTTTTTCTACGTTAATACATTTGCTTTGGCACAACAGTTGATTAAGTTGACAGCAAGAAAATTTACTTTTACATGCAACATACCTATTTTGGTGAAAAAAACATGCTTACCACAGCACCATGAGGTCCTCTCTTTCAGGGCCATGGGGAAATGAGAGGGGCTTGAAAACATATATCTCACATGACCACAAATGTTTTCCGTTGCCTAGATACAGGGGGTGGCTCACATTACCCAATGCCTCAGATTCCCCCGTTCTCCCCTATGCCAATTTGATTTTATTAAAGTGCTTATTTATTTAATTTTTTTACTTAGTCTGTTTTGAGAAACAAACAAAGCAGTATCTATAGCTCTGTTTCCTGATTCTTTTCATCTGAATTGCCAAGTAATAACACATCCAATACCTGGATAATATTTTATATACAGTATATACATATTTTTTGTCCTATTCAAAATTGTGTGTCATGGTACTTCCTCGATGGAGGGCTGCCAATAAATCATGGTTGATAATGTATCTTAATGCAATGTGTGTCTGAAAATAGATAGTCAATGTTCAATATATTCCTTGTGAGTTAACATGTCTTATTAGACCAAGGTAAATGAGTTTAAAAGCTAAATATTTGACCTACCTAAAACATACATCTTCTCTTGTTGAAACTGAAACTCACACAAGATACAGAGAGCAAGAGGCAATGTTTTCATAGCGTTCTTAGATTTGTTATACAGTAGCTGACAAATACAGTATCTCACAAAAGTGAGTACACCCCTCACATTTCTTCACATTTTTCTTTATATCTTTCCATGGGACAACACTGAATAAATGACACTTTGATACAATGTCAAGTAGTCAGTGTACAGCTTGTATAACAGTGTAAATGTACTGTCCCCTCAAAATAACTCGACACACAGCCATTAATGTCTAAACTGCTGGCAACAAAAGTGAGTACACCCCTTAGAAAAAATTTACAAATTGGGCCCAAAGTGTAAATATTTTGTGTGGCCACCATTATTTTCCAGCACTGCCTTAACCCTCTTGGGCATGTAGTTCACTAGAGCTTCACAGGTTGCAACTGGAACCCTCTTCCACCCATTTATGACAGCATCACAGAGCTGGTGGATATTAAAGACCTTGCGCTCCTCCACCTTCTGTTTGAGGATGCCCCAAAGATGCTCAATAGGGTTTAGGTCTGGAGACATGCTTGGCCAGGCCATAACCTTTACCCTCAGCTTTTTTAGCAAGCCACTGGTCGTCTTGGAGGTGTGTTTGGGGTCGTTATCATGTTGCAATACCACCCTGCGGCCCAGTTTACGAAGGTTGAGTGCACGTGGTCAGCGTCGTACACAGAGGTCGGCTTTGGAAAATAGACGTATGAGTGCTGCCAGCATTGCTGAAGGGCTTGAAGGGGTGGGGGGTCAACCTGTCAGTGCTCAGACCATACGCCGCACTCTGCATCATACTGGTCTGCATGGCTGTCATCCCAGAAGGAAGCCTATTCTAAAGATGATGCACAAGAAACCCCACAAAAAGTTTGCTGAAGACAAACAGACTACGGACATGGATTACTGCAACCATGTCCTGTGGTCTGATGAGACCAAAATACATTTATTTGGTTCAGATGGTGTTAAGAGTGTGGAGCGGCAACCAGGTGAGGAGTACAAAGACAAGTGTGTCTTGCCTAGAGTCAAGCATGGTGGTTGGAGTGTCATGGTCTGGGGCTGCATGAGTGCTGCCAGCACTGGGGATCTACAGTTCATTGAATTCTAACATGTACTGTGACATACTGAAGCAGAGCATGATCCCCTCCCTTCATAAACTGGGCCGCAGGGCAGTACTGCAACATGATAACGACCCCAAACACACCTCCGAACGACCACTGGTTTGCTAAAGAAGCTGAGGGTAAAGGTTATGGACTGGCCAAGCATGTCACCAGTCTTAAACCCTATTGAGCATCTTTGGGGCATCCTCAAACGGGAGATGGAGGAGCGCAAGGACTCTAATATCCACCAGCTCCTTGATGTCGTCATGAATGGGTAGAAGAGGGTTCCAGTTGCAACCTGTGAAGCTCTAGTGAACTACATGCCCAAGAGGGTTAAGGCAGCGCTAGAAAATAATGATGGCAAAACAAAAAATTTACACTTTGGGCCCAATTTGGACATTTTTTCTTAGGGGTGTACTCACTTTTGTTGCCAACAGTTTAGACATTAATGGCTGTGTGTCGAGTTATTTTGAGGGGACAGTAAATTTACACTGTTATACAAGCTGTACACTGACTACTTGACATTGTATCAAAGTGTCATTTATTCAGTGTTGTCGCATGGAAAGATATAATGAAATATTTGAAGAAATGTGAGGGGTGTACTCACTTTTGTGAGATACTGTATATGTAAATATACAAAATCCCATTATAAATGTATGAACATACCTTAAAGACCTACTTCACCGGTGGAAATATGAACTCTTTATGGTTGCACTGTCTAACCCTACATTTTCCCATGTGCGACATTACACATGGGAAAATGTAGGGCTAGGATTAACAAGTGTTGACACATGAGAGTTATGTGACTGCAATGGAAAGGGTGCAAGATTTAGCTGAAAAGGACATTTGAGTGATGATTATACACCATAATCATGATTATTGTATGCAACTAACCGGTTTGTACAGACAAAGTATTTTCTAATATCTACCATTCTAAGCTCTAAAGTGTGCACAAGTCCTCCAAATAGGTGCCAGATGTTTTGTGATCTGTAGGCTTTCAGTTGCAACCCCTAAAAGGTCCAGGGAATCATCAGACAGAATATTCACTCTGTGGCAAGTTATTTCCCATCATTGAAATGCTACTTTTTTCAACCACTAGAGGAGGGAATTCCTAGCCTGGCACGACCCGCCTACGTACCTCCACTCAATTTTCATTTCCCTTCAGCAGTCAGTCTGGGGCTGTGTTTGCAAAGCTTTACTAACGTCCTACTCATACTCATTTTGAGTCAATGACGTCAATTTGAGCATGTGATGGTTGTGTATGCGAGTTTGGGTAGGTGAGAAATGCCCGGATGAGTACTATCTTCAGGGAAGATTTTGTTTTATGGATCGACAGGTTACTTTTCCTACTCAACCGCCCCACAATGCATTGCGTCCTTTCAAACGGCATGGAAGTTTTTTTTTATTGCTTCTGTACAGAAACAGAAACAACAGTCCGACGAACCTCGCATACACACTCAATCGTTAAGTAGACAGTATGGAGTTTATACATGTTGAGTATGTAGGAGGGAGGACGTTAGTATGGCTTTTCTTACAGCCTGGGCTGCGGTATATTCACAGGTTTTCTCCGTCCAGAATTGTGACGGTCCAATCAGCGAACAGAAGGAGTGGCTGAGAACAACGACGTGCGCCAGTTTCAGTTGTAGTCAGAAGCCGGCGCATGACATACGCCACAACCAAACGTAATTTGGTTATTGCAGATCCAGAGTGGCACTGGGAAGATCCAATAGTTTAAAAAAAGCAATTCCTTAGTTTTAAGACCCTGTATAAAATATATCTTGTAGTGTGTTGTATCATATTTGAATCCTAGCGAGGAGATACTGCCACTGCAACAAACAGAAAAATGCGACTCCGCAGATGCCGTGACATCATAACTCAGAATAGAATGACTTCTTCTCAGACTGCGAAATAACCTTAAATATCTCCTATTATACTACTTTTCTGGTCTTAATTTCTTGTTAAAAACTGCTATAGAGCAACCTGACACGAATCACATCACAAAAAACCATGTAGATTTTCGGGACACTCTTCCTCTCATCTGAACGAGCACAGCAGTCTGCTCCACACCTCGGCTTTGTGCTTCTCCGCCCCCCCCCCCCCCCCGCAAACCCCACTCCGTTGTGATTGGTTACCTTCCTTCCGGAACGTCTTCAGGGAGATTTGAGAGCAGGAAGGTGGGGGCATGGCCAGAGCTTGCCTGAGCAGCATTACCATACATGGAAACATCCGCTTTCGTGATGACAAGAATATCCGGAAATTCTGAACCGATTTGAACACGTGATTTCTCGACCGGCTGCCCTAGTGTTAAGTGCTCTGCACAGCCACCCCAGATGGTCAGCAGGGAATTCGTCTAAATGCATGTACGTCATTATTTGATAAGCTAGTATGGTTAAACATGACTATAAATCATTATAACAACGTTTATAGGTCATAAAAGTCAAAAAATATCATAGGTCCTCTTTAATGTCACTGCATAAACCGAAACATCAAAATAGGCCCGCTTTACATGCATGGTCGTCGTGTAGTTTTTGCACTATAGGCCTACAACATGCAATGAATCAGACCTTTACATAACTGTAAAGGGACTCTTGTCGGTTCTTCTCCAGTACAAGTTGCAGTTATTGCAATTCCTTCCCCGCTGGTTTCTAAAACGTTCCTGCCTCTCAGCCCTCAACACTAATCCAATATACTGCTGCCATGCCCATGACTGTAGCTGTAACTACTGTTATCAAATTAAAGAACCACTTCCCCAAGGCTCTTTTTTCTTCATAAAAAAATACCTCGTTTCAGTCTTTTCCCACGTCACGACCCATATTTAATCTCCGATATATATTTTTTTCTTGTGTGTCTTGTTCTGAGATCTCATTCATGCTGTCAGTGTAAAGTCAGTATTCAAATGGATAAGTGATATTGAGCATGTCTCGGTGCTGTGTCTAGAATGTTAAATTCCAAACTGGTTTTCCGTCACGTTCATTTGACACACCCCATACGACCTAACACTATCATTAACCAATGATACCCATCATGATCATGCTACCTACCAGGATAAGTAATAAACCTGACAGTGACAAACATCATTTTACCTCTTTGCTACAGCTAGGCTCACAAAGCTCAGTGTGCGTGTGTGTGTGTGTGCGTGTACATGTAGATTTGTCATCCAGAAATGTGAGGACAGTGCTGTGAACCTGTGTTATATCTGGTTGACAGTGAATTAAACAGCAGGTCAGAGGCACATCACAGAGGTTCTGTAGGCATGTGTTCTTGCTCTGTAAGTGTGACACTTGGTTAAACAATCATCAATGGGGGATTAGGACCTTATTTTTTATTTATTCTAAAAAATAAACTAATTTCAAGGACTTTATCCACATTTTCCATCATGTACATTTAAAAAAACTTTTTTTTATTGCTTTACTTTTAAGTTTGTTTGTAATTTTATTTGACAAGTTCAATAAATTGACCTAATGAAAATTGTGTATTAAAAAAATGGTAGACATAGTAGGCCTGGGGTGGTTTATTTATGCTAACATGTCATAGATGCAGTATTCTCATCATCAGAGTGTAAAAATGATTCAAAGTCATTTTCTTCAGGGGTCATTTAAGTCTCACTACGAGTGCTCTGAATGGTTTACAAGAGACGTGTAGGGCAAGCCATGTGTTCCCTATCACATTTTCTTCTTGCATCTCAACAAGAGGGAGGTGTGCAATTATGTGCACAAGCAATCAATCCTTCACACACCTGTCCACATGGTGCCATCCATGCAGAAGAAGAAAAAAACCTGACGGTGCCAAAAGAAAGGGAGCTTTTGCTGCAGGACAGCCGTGACGCTCCATCAATCTTCCCTCTTTAATTCCTTGAGAAATAAACCATGAGAGGACGAGGGAGAAGAGGGGCAGAAATATCCTCATCCCTCGTCAATCCTCCATTTTAAGACTGTTCCTGATGTAAACAAACCTTTCCAGTTCCCCCTGGTTTGGACAGTCGCACATATTCTTTTCTGTACCTTGACACAAGCATATGTCCTATAATGATCCATCCATCTACACCTATACAGACAGACAGACAGACAGACAGACAGACAGACAGACAGACAGACAGACATACTGTACTCCCTCCCTCTCTCTTTGTCTGCCTATCTTTGCTTTAAGTGTCAATTCCCCCCGTCACATCTCCCCCCATTCCCTCTCTCCTCTTTCTCTGTCTCTCTGTGCTCATCCTCAGTAACAGGTTGATCCATGGCTCTTCTCCCTACATCCGTTATTCCGGATCTCCTTCGTGGACCGCTGACAAGCCGTGAGTGATGATGATCCTCCAAACAGGAAACCCGCAGACGCAAAAACCTGTCTCATTGTGCCAGATTGATGGAGTGTCCAGGCCCAGGCACACATAGTCATACAGCGACAGACTAAGCCTTACATTTGGAACAATAGTTTTAGCCAGTTATGGGTTTTAAGTGACACAAAATAACTATACAGTAGTAGGCCTGTGTCTCAAATATAGTATATGAATAGAAATTAGCATTTCAGTTTGATTCACCAGATAGTACTGAATGCAACACTCCGATTGTTATGATACAAACATTTGCAAGGAAATAGGGACATCAGTGGGGTTTATATAGTGTAAACTTCCTGGGCATTGTTTTCATGCATTTCCTGAGAAAATGTAGTGACAATTGGAACTTTCTGTGTTTCTCCTTGGGTCAAGGCACGCTTCTACCCGCCTGCTTGTGTACAATTTTTGAATTTTCCAAATTAGACTTACCATTTCTTGGAATTTAAATGTTTTTTTGGGGGGGAGTTTGGGCTAATTGAAATTGGCTAGACTCTTGAAAGATGTACCAACATTAAAACACTAATGAGAGAAATAGTGTTAAAGAAATATGAATGAAGTCTACCACACTGTCAAGAACACTGTATTTAATTTGTGACATGCAGAACCTCATTCATTGTTGTGTTTTTTAGTAATTTTCATACTATATTACAATATTTGATGTTGTGGAAATGTACTTTATGGACCTTCACACACATGTCAATCATTTAATGTACAAGTTGTACACTTGACATGGGCATGCATGTGCGTGTCACAGCAGAATGTAAACACATACTAAGACTTCCTGTCTGAAAGAAGATTTACAGAGAGAGGGAGGAAGCAGAAAGTCATTGAAGGAAGAGAGAGAGAGAGAGAGAGGGGGATGAACACATTATGCTAACAGGGAGAAAAAGAAGCAGAGAAGCCGAAAAAAGACACATTGAAAGGAGTGAGACGTACAACTAAAGGGGGGAAGCAGAAAGATCTGAGGTCGTTGGGAGAAATCTTGTAAGAAAAGGAATCGCTGAGTAACAGCAGAAAGTTTGACAACTTGTTGGAAGTCACGGGAATGCCTCCTGATGCAAAGATCTGAAGAAGACGTGTTGATTACAACAGCAAACTGCCGTTACTAGAAAAATCTGAGAGGAGAGATACAGTACAACTGACTGATAAATGAGACCCTCACTGGAACTCTGAAGCGCACCAGACAGAAAGGAGACTGATGAAAGTGGACGTTCACTTCATGACATGACACTAAGGTGCACAGGTGACTGGCTGTTGTGAACTATCCTTACCTGTAAAACGATCCAGAATCACCTGGTTGGGACGCAGCCCAAGGATTTCTGCATTGGGACTGACATGAGGACCCCCACCAACTTCAACAGGCACAGATTTGAATCATCCGGAGTTGGTTGGACAAGTGTCTCTTTTTCCTGCAGAGGTAAGTTGTCATCATCAGCAGTGTATAAACTGTGTCCACACATACAGCATATTTTTTTATAAAGACAGGAATAATAAATCAAGTCAGTTAAATCCAGGAAAGCAGACTCATTCAAACATGCAAGTACAAATGTAATGCCAAAGATCACTTAAACATGATGATGATAAGTGCCTGCCACAAGTATATTAAGGTTACAAAAAAAAGAAGAACAGATTATTGTTACATTAAACATTATATTAAATCGATTAATCGAACAAACAAAATCATGATTCATGAATTGTCGCAGTTATCCACAAATTAACATGTGAGTTTAAAGAATGTCTAAAGAAGTTAGGATGCTCTACCCCAGAGCATGTTTGTCATGTGGGTCCTCTCACACAGTCAGAGAACATGGAAAAAGGCCCCTGTGAACTTTCATTGCAAGTAAAGCCATCACTAAAATTAGAGTTACAGCAGCAAGCAAAATATCCCATTTGCCTTTAGGGGCTTTCTGCGGAGCTATAATTTGATGCGATAAAGCGTGAGATCGGTATTCCACTATCCCATCCTCTGTTTCTTTCTCCTTTTTTCTATTTATTTCTGCCTTTCACACCACACACAAACACACACACACACACACACACACACACACACACACACACACACACACACACACACACACACACTACCAAATGGGACTCCCACGCTGCTGGAATTTATTTGGACAGTGTTATTTGTGATCCGCCTCTGGGCCCCCTTTGCTCTCCTCTCAGTATCACTTTACAGTCATTGCATCACCACAGTCTTTGATGTTGGAAGAGCAACAATAGGACAGCAACAGTGATGTGTTAGACTGCTATCCTATTATCTTGCAGACTCGAATCACAGGCCAACACCACTTTGTAATCCCTGTGTTGTTTCAATATATCTTCAATTAGTGCAGCTGAAGACAGTTAAAGATAAAAAAAAAGGTCCAATAATTGTCTTCTGATGAGCTTTATTAAATTGACCATAACCCATATACACTGTATGCCTGAATAAAAAGAAGAAAATATACATAATGAGTTTTGGTAGAAGCCTACAGTTACATTAATTCATACACCAATATCCAGCCGTTTTGAATTCGGCTCAAACATTTTTCTTATCCTTTTTTGGGTTACTCCATGATCTAATCCTTTGATAAACAAGATTGATGGCCTGCTTACATTTGCTAGTTAGCGCTAAACACAGACTTAAGCTGGGGCTGATTGGAATGATTAACTGGTCATAAACCAAAAGTGATGGATACATGAAAATTACATCCACTGAACACCACATGAAAATCTCGTTATTGCTGACCTCCGGTGGTTTAACTTCTTGACTGGCTAAAGTGATGTATGAGTGGACTCCTGGACACCATGACATCATCAGTGATGCCGGGTCTGGTCAGAGATGAAACAGGCTTAAAACCTCCAACCATAGAGGGCAGCAAAACACTGCTTTTCAGCCTGGTGTTCCGTTACTTTTATTAAGTCATCAATTCAGTTCATCCTGAGGTGAACACTAAAGGTGGAGTCAGCAATCGTAGCGTATTGTGAAGAGATTTAATGACCATGACTTGATAATCGATCTATTATTCAGACATTTCACTAAAAACCAATGGTCAACCTAATGCTATCACTAGAGGAAAGGCCAGGGAATCACCTAAGGCATAATGATACACCCTTATGTTTAGTTGCATGGCTAAAAAAGATCTGTAGCTTTAGATAGGTAGGCCACTTATATTGGGGCTCAACATTCATCTTTCCAAAGACTAGCTTTGACTATACATCACTAAGAACAAATGTAGTAAATGACTTGTCATAGTCATTTGTCTCTCAGATGAAGTAAGCGGTTAAACCCACAATTTGCCCCAAAGCAGAGCACTAATAACACTCGTAAGCACTGTTAATGATGATGCACTAGCTCCAGAAAGCTGAAAAATATCAGGGGATGATACTGTGAAAACATCCATTTATTTATTTCAGTGGTCTTAGAGGTCTGTGCCTGGACTGGTCTCGTTAATGCAGATGAATCACATTACTCATGCCATACCCTCAGCTGAGAATGTTATTCTCACTATACTATTTCATCTGCTGCACGAATATTTTTACTGCGACGTGCACAACCCAATATGTCTGGCTCCTGAAACCTTTGCTGTCTGGGACTCACATGAGTAATTAAACTACATTGCCAGCCTGCAGCCAGTTGTGGGCTTATATTAATTGGTAAGCTCCATGAAAAATATGATGTTTAACCTCACATGACTTAGCAGTTTGATATATAAAAAAATCCCTCAAGAGTTGGTCTTTATTGATAAGCTTTTTGAATCTGTTTTAAAGTCTCCAACTATCAATATATTTTCACATTCCGTTCCATTGAGTTCCAGTATCTCCCAGTCAGTGACTGCCCTCTGCTGTCTATAATATTAACACCTGGCAAAATGTACGATCATATTTTTACTCCACAGCTGAAACACCATAGTTAACTTTAGTGTCTACTTTCATAAAGTCTCATAATAGAAATAATTTGCGTTGTGAGAAAATATCATTACACTTGGAGATGACATGTTGCATTTTGCCACTGTGGCATCTGTTACAGTTTCTTGTTCAGTCTTGAAGCATAAATTGAACTGTTGTCTCCAGTCATAATAGTGAGTGTACATTATGTAGCTTGTATTTTACCTTCATTCACACAGCAGCTATTTTAGGATCATAAGTGGATGTTTTATCCGATGCTGTTTCTCCTGTTTTGTGGAATGTGTGATGCAAGGGACCTTTCTTTATTTTGATATATCAATCTGATGTATTCCTTAGTCAATAAATGTGGTACTGGGGTTGAAAAGGTTTCAGTGTTACAACCAATAAAGGAAAGTTACAATAGACCCATCAATCAAAGAAAGTCACCAAAAAAATTTAAACTGAAATATGTGGCGCAAAACCGTGATCGTGTCTATCCAGTCTTCCCAAATCCACTTTGTTTGTTCTCATTGTGAAGAATTCACTATGATCCAAAGGGAAAATAAACAGAAGCAGGACATACAGACCAAGAATGATGAAGCAGAATCCACATTTTTTATGTTTTTGTTTAATCAAAAAGGCTAAGATCTGTTAGCCTGGCTATCGCTGCAGCTCAATATTATCAAATCACCGGCAGACTCGTCTGGGTTCACCCAGGCTAAAGATCTGTGCCTTTGGGAGATCATATTGATGTTTTTAAAATAAATACAGTCATATGAAAAAGTTTGGGAACCCCTCTCAGCCGGCAACATTGCACTGATTTGTTGAACCATGTACAGATACACAATCTGCAGCCAGATGTTCTTGCAGGTCTTTGGAGGTGATCTTTGGGTTGTGTGCAACCATTCTCACAATCCGCCGCATATGCCGCTCTTGTACTTTTCTTGGTCTGCTAGACCTGGGTTTAACTGCAACTGTGCCTGTGTCCTTCCATTCCCTGACAACGTTCCTTACAGTATAAATTGACAATTGAAACCTTTGGGAAAGCTTCTTGTAGCATTCCCCTAAACCATGATAATGAATAATCTTTGTTTTTAAGATATTTTGGGAGCAGTTTTGATGGTCCCATTCTGTCTCACTTCAGCAGAGAGTCAAAGAGAAGTGCAACTTGCATTTAGGCACCTAAAATACATTTTCTCATGATTAAACAGACATTTCTATGAGGTTCAAGGCTTAACAACATAATCCAACCAACTTTGTGTTTAAAGTCATCAGTTTTACATGCTGTTACAGGCATTAAAATCAACAAAACCACAAGGGTACCCATATTTTTGCACAGCCAGTTTTTCACATTTTATTTTATTTCACACAACCAAATACTGCTTTTCAAAAAATCTTTGTTTGGAAAACATCCCAGTAGTTAGCTGTTCCTGGTAAATTAAAGACATACCACTTTTATCTTTTTTTTGTGAAAGCAGAGTCAATTATAATGCCGGCTGAGAGGGGTTCCCAAACTTTTTCATATGACTGTATACTCATATCCTCTCAAATAACATTGTTTAAATACACTTACATTATAAATAACTGGTCTAAATATAACCAAACTGCCGACAGGACGGGATTGATGAGAGATGCTTGTAAATGTCTTGCTTGCTGATGGCAGTTTAAATTGAATGCATATTTTACAGCCAAAGTCTCTGAACAGCTTTAAATAGAAAAAAAGAAGAAAAATATAGCAACCTTTAGCAATCTTCACACTGTATTCTGCTGTTTTTGCTCTGTCTAAAATGTGTTAAAATATTGTGTGTTTTTGTCTGACAGTATCTGCGGCAACCATCATCATCACAATCTTAATCATCGTCACCATTATCACCTGCATGCATCATCATCATCATCATTATGATGGACTTCAACAGCACTGAGTCCTGGCTTTTTATCAACACTTCTTTTCCAATCCTGGATGTAATAGCCAGTCCCAGTAACACAAGTGGCATGGAAGAATATCTTCAGAAACTGGCTCATTTAGACGAGGGGCTCTACAATGACTTTTACGGCCTTTGGATTGCACTCATGGCCACAAACTCTCTCATATTCCTGGTAGGTGGTGGCCTATAAGCAGTACTTAGGTAAAAGTACGTACCTTATTACTTTACTTAAGACATTTTTGGAATATCTTTACTTAGCTTGAATTTTTATATTTATTGCAACTTTTACTTTTACAGCACTATTTACATAGAACATGAAAATAATACATACTCGCTACCAAAACAAAATGTAATAATAAATGTGTCATGATATTGTTTCTGGACTGCATGTTTTCACGCAGGAACAACCAATGCTCTTGTCAATTCAAGTTTACATTTAACGAAAAAAACGATTTCTAGATGTTTTGTTTTCTTTTACTTCTGATAATTAAGTACATTTTAATACCTTGTACTTTTGATTTACTTAGGCCTTTAAGTTCCCTATGGATCATAGGCCATCGATGAAACCCCTCCATCTACTTTTGATAGTCAAGATTCATGTGAGCTACTTTAAGACTTATACTCAAGTGATTTTCACTTGGGTGACTTTTACTTTTACCAGAGTATTTTTTACACAAGATATCTTTACTTTTACTCAAGAATACCATTAAAAAACTTTTTACACCATTGTTTTTAAGTTTTATATATAGTATATCCTCTTAAGAGTTTGCCAATGTTTTGACTATGCCAATCTCCCTAGTGTCCCTAATTCTCTTGTCCTCTCCCACACAGGCGGGCATGGTGCTCAACACAGTGGCACTTTATGTTTTCTGTTTCCGCACCAAGCACAAGAGCACCTCGGTGATCTACACCATCAACCTGGCGGTGACGGATCTCTTGGTCAATCTCTCTCTGACGACTCGCATCCTGCTCTACTACAGTGGGGGAGCCTGTCTGACCTGCTCCTACCTGCACATCTTCAGCTACTTTGTCAACATGTACTGCAGCATCTTGTTTCTGACCTGCATATGTGTCGACCGCTACCTTGCCATCGTGCAGGTGGGTTTCTGTCTGTGCTCTGGTAAAAATAATTATTCACGGGTTATGTTTTCCAAAGCCCAAACTGTTTCTTAATTGATGCCCCTGCAAACCCAAATCCACAAAACCCTTCTAACTATGTCATTTGGGGAGTTAGTTGTATGATAGTAAACATCTTTAAAGAGTTAGCCCTTTTTATCAAAGATATTGTCATTTAGGTTTGATGATTTTTAAAGAAATTCCATTGAGATGAGGCGGGCTATGCTCTGGTTCTTATGACACTGGTATTTTGGACCAATCACAGCAGTTCTCTGCCCAAACCCTCTATGAAAACAATAACTGTTGCCAAGGATACAGTTTGATACGGCCATTCCCACACTGTCCTGTCAAACGGTTTGGACAGTAAAAAGTTTTTATAACATTCATGAACATTTATTTTCAATCAAATGTTAGTAAAACAATTATTGAGAGACACCCAACTTTGATATCATATATCGATTTTTACTATTTTAGACCAGGTTTCCAGAGGATTTAATTACATAGGCTACCTGTTCATCTGGAGCTCAAAACCAGAACTGAATATTTTCTCTTGTCCTTGCAGGTTGAGGCCTCCCGTCGATGGCGGAACTCCGGCGTGGCCAAATGTGTGTGTGTCTCTGTCTGGCTGTTTGCCATCGTGGTCACCTACTCCTTCCTTTCCACTGCTTTCCAGCACCCGGGCTGCTGCATCTCAAAGCTCCTCTTTCTCACCCTCTTCGAGTTCTTTCTTCCCCTCGTCATCATTGTGGTTTTCACGTTGCGGATTATGTGGGCCCTGGCTGACCCCCGTCTGATGCAGCAGAGCAGGTATGGCCAAAGTTGAATACATAGGGTAATAAAGGAAGTGAGAGAGAAATGACTCACATCTGCTGGGATGTCACAGTCGTGGTCTTTACTGTATTTCCTCAGGGACAGAAGAAGGAGGGCGGTCCAGCTTCTGACCACAGTGCTGATCATCTTTATGGTCTGCTTCACACCCTTCCACGTCAGGCAGGCGAGTGAGAGATGTATATGGCGTGAAACATTGTTCTCAAATATTGGCACTTTTCTTTTTACCCCGTAGCCCTTAAACCCTCAAGGGGTTCTGAGATCAATGAAAAGGATTGAGCCTTATGCTTCTGTCTCACAAAACAGCAATAATTTATTGATCTCACAAAATCATTCAAATTTAAAAAAAAAAACTGATACACAGAAGAAAAAAACATTCTTTGGTTGAGCTGCTCATAACTCAAGCAAAGTAGACATTGCTTTGTTTAAAGGGGTGACAAAAGGTTGGGAAGTCCTCCTCGGTTAATGAGATGATTGGTAGATGATGTGAAATATCCACTGCTTTAACATACTCATGGCTGTGTTGTCTAACGCTAACCCTATAGGTGGTGGTGTACTTCTACCCTGATATGCCTCATCATGTGATAGTCTACCACCTGACCGTCACTCTCAGCAGTTTGAACAGCTGTATGGATCCCGTCGTCTACTGCTTTGTCACAAATAATTTCCAGGTGAGCCTCCATGGAGTCCTTTCCTTCCACACTCTCCCTTCCACCCCTTTCTCCTTCCCATACATCCTAAAATCTTTCCTCCCTGCCACATGTCCATCTATCCATCCATCTATCCATCCATCTAGCCATCCATCTTTCCCTTCAGCCATAATCTGTCCTTCCACCGCACATTTATTCCCTTCTTTACATGTCGATTAACTGAATAATATATTGCACTTTTGTCCCTCAGGCCACTGTGAGGAATATGTTCCGTCGTGCAGAGCCCGAGCACACTAGTGGTGACATCGTTAGCATGCAGCACAGCTCCAAGGGCTCAGGAGGGACGGCCAACGGCATCACTAATAATGTGATCATGATGACCACCATGACCACTTCACTAAAGACAGACAATGTGGGGAAGGAAGCACACACACTTGTAAGTCCCCTTTCACATGGGGTGAAGAGAAGTGAAAGTCACTGAGATGTCACAGTCGTCTGGGGAAAAGGTGGCTGATATCCCTGGACTCTGCAACATGCCGACAAGTGTTAGCCTATAATAACAGCACAATTGTGTAATGGCACAGCAGTGCTAGGAGCTCAGGAATTATAATAACCATAAGGACCAATTTGCTGCCATATTTGAATAAATACAAAAGAACGCTTACTTATGTGTATTATTACATGGATCACACAAGTGCCAACTCTCAAAAAAGATCTAGTAATATTATATGTGGCCCTATATAGCTGTTTAGATTGTACCTATAAAGTGTCCTTTAGCATAGAATATTTCCCATGACCAAATTCACTTTCATAAGTCAATTCAGTAAATAAACTATCAACCTGCAGTAAAGCTGATAAGAACAATTTCATTATAACATCGATAAACAGTTGCATCACTATCTAAACATACTGTAAAAGTGACCACACCTATTGGTTTCCCACTTGGAAGGATAGAAGAAATCTGTGCAACAGAGGGCAACATTGCTCTCCCTTTCAAAGACCATAGAAGATCAGAGAAGGGTGGATCACCGAAATAGCTGCAATGTGAATGTTTGAGCTGTTACAATATTTTCTTATTATAACAACCTTTGATATTATGTGCCATCAAAAAAATAAATTTTCCTTTTATTAAATTCAATTGTCCCATCGACAATCATCAGAAGCTCTCTTTGCAGGGAAACAGTCACATCAAATGATTATTGGAGAAAAATAGAAGGGGGAGATAAAATGTGTTCTGGTCAATCAATCAATCAATCAATCAATCAATCAATCAATCAATCAATCAATCAATCAATCAATCAATCAATCAATCAATCAATCAATCAATCAATCAATATTTTTTTATTTATATCTCGCTTTTCATACAAAAGTAGCTCAAAGTGCCTTACAGAGATTAAAAACAACAATAGAGAAATAGAAACCAGCAAATAAAATCAAGAGAAGAAAATGAAAATAATCCAACCCTCCCACCCTGATAGACATGCACAGAGATATACACAAATACATACACACTCATACACACACTCACATACACACGCAGACACAGAAACTCACATAGGCCTACTCACTCACACATAGGCCTACACTAACTGTCACTAAAGAGACATGACCGGGCACTGAGACCTGAGGCGTGGAGGAAGCTACTTTTTGGGGGGGCCAACCACACTGGCCGCAGAGAGCGCCGACACAGGGACCAACCCAACCCGGGCAGACAAGAGGCCCCACATCACGGTGAGGAGCCCTCTGGCTACTCCCAGTCCGTTAGGCCCCCATGAGGAAACACTGGGGATTAAAAACTGACAAAACAGTCAAATAAAGCAAGGCAAGGCAAGGCAAGTTTATTTATATAGCACAATTCAGACACAAGGCCACTCAAAGTGCTTTACAGGGGCAAGATTAGAATACATAAAACATATTATAAAACATTTAAAAGCAAATAAAAGAAGCAAATACAATAAAAATTGCAGGTTAAAATGGAAACAAAAAAGTCTTCAGACTCGATTTAAAAGAACTGAGAGTTGCAGCAGACCTCAAGTTCTCTGGGAGTTTGTTCCAGATTTTTGGTGCATAATAACTAAAAGCTGCTTCTCCTTGTTTAGTCCTAACTCTAGAGACTTTAAGTAGACCTGTCCCAGACGACCTAAGGGCTCTGGACGGTTCATAACATATCAGCAGATCAGTAATGTATTTTGGCCCTAAACCATTTAGTGCTTTATAAACCAACATCAGTATTTTGAAATCAATTCTTTGAGTGACTGGAAGCCAGTGTAAAGACCTCAGAACTGGGGTAATGTGATCCACTTTTTTGGTCCTAGTGAGGACTCGAGCAGCAGCGTTCTGAATTAGCTGAAGCTGCCTGATAGATTTTTTTGGAAGGCCTGCAAATACACTATTACAGTAGTCAAGTCTACTAAAGATAAATGCATGGACAAGTTTTTCTAAATCTTGCTGTGACATAAGCCCTTTAAAGCAAAAAGCATAGAGGCTAAAAACTAGAGAGATTAAAACAGCAGAAAAGAATAAAGATACAAGTGCTCTGAAAAGCACAGCATAAAAGGAATTAATAAGACTTTCAAAATAAATAAACAAATAAATCAATAAAAAGCCTGGTTAAAAAGGTGTGTCTTGGGCCTCTTTTTAAAAACCTCAACAATCTCCGCGACCCTGAGGGCCCATAAAAACTGAAAGCCGCCTCCCCGTGCTTTTTAGAACTAACTAACTCGACAAATGCTTTGTTTTGCCTATGTAGGCTATCAATCTGGGGTAGGCTATTTCTGGTTTCGGAATGATAGTTGTTTTCCTGGTGGGATCAAGCTGTCAAGAATGATTTAAAAAGAAAATGACTTACAGTGTAACATTGGTCATTCTAATGTCATCCCTCTCACACGTATTTAGATTTAATACCTTTAAGGAATAAGGTTTGAAAAATAAAATGTTCCATTGCTGCAATAGCTACTTTAACCTCTATTTCAATGCTATTTGTATTATGGTAGGCTACTAATGCTGCATAAGATATGAGTGTTTTATGTTGGTGATGATGCTCCCATTGACTGTGTGGATGCCATGGACCTATTATAACGTGGATGTCTCAAATCGATGGATGCTCCGCCCACAGTGTGTGAGTAGCTCGATTGCGTCATTTGCTTTATCTTATGACCACGCCTCGCTTTGTTACTGTGGAAACCAATACGCCTGGTGAGCGTGGTAAACAGTGGGTCACTCGGTTAGCCATAATTGCTAACCCATTAAGGAGAGTTTTTGCCGTAGCGTTATCGAAAATGCAAACAATGCGGGACTGCTTTTGACTTTACTCAGCGGAATACAACTTCAGGTATGTTACACATTTCTGTCTTTAATATATAAGTGGTATCGCTGTCTTTAAGTCGCTAAGTTAGCTGCCTATACTGTACCTAACCGTGCTCGCTATGTTGACGTTAGCCATGAGTAAAACCTCAGTCATGATGAATGAGCCCAGAGTCAGGTGTGCACCATCCTAAAGCGCTGAAAAGAGCTTCGCCATTAACTAATTGCCCTTTAGAACAGCCTCGGTTCGTTTCTCAGGCAAGTCGTTAGTGAGCAGAGCTGCCTCCTTTGAGAAAAACAAAACATGTACCAACTGGTTCAACAAACCCCTTCAAGACCCGTCATGCATTACTATTTCCAACCTCCCTTCAGAAAGATTACACTTTTGTAAAGCTTGGTTGCTTCCACATGAATAGATAACTCTGTCATTTTGAAATCATCCCGACAGATTTGCACAGGGATGTCTCCCTTTGAAAGCCCGATATATTTAGTTTAAATATTAACTTCCTCGTGACCTAGTTGTCAACTGTCCTTTTGGCATTACATTCACAAAGTGATTTAGCAAAGACAAGAGAAATGTGGCTTAACTATAGGCAAACAGTTACACAGTATCCTTCCTAGATGTAATTCATGTAACTTACCTACTTGTTTTAAATGCTAACAATGAGGCAACATCTATGTGTGGTAAGAAGAACGGTGGGTTACTTAATGTTCTTAATCCTTGTGAATCAACATCTTATATATTATCAAGCTCAGATGATTTAAGGTGTGGCAAAATTGCTTGACTTTTGTTCCTTCATTGTGTTTTACAAGTTTAAGACGGGGACCCAGCAGCAGGCAATGCTTCTTAGTGTCTAACCTCTGTCTGTTTTTTGTCGCAGGTTGCTGTGTGCCAAGAGTTTCCACATGCTGTAACGCTGACTTGCCTGGATGTGCACTTCCATGCACAGATACACACACACAGACTTCTGCTGACCCACTCTGATATTGCACATATCTAAATACTGCATGTGCACAACTTCCAGCACTGAGAGAACCACAGCAAACACATTTACAGACCTGTTCTAACCCTTCTGACAGCTCACCAAAAACACAACTATACTGGAACCCATAACGCACATATGGCCAACCCCCTTTTCACCCACCTCTTCTGCTCTTTCCTGCTACGCCCCTCTACATACCTCTAGAGCTGCGCAGAACTCCACTGCTTTTCCTGAATCTTGGAATTTGTGCGAAGCACAGTGAGAACTCCACCGCTCTCTCACGGACCTAACTGAGCCATGCTGAGTGGTTAAAAATATCAGCATGTGGAATGTATTTTTACAGCATTTATGTTTTGGAAACATTCATCTCATCACCATGATGGCTCCTGCCTCCTCCTCAGTTATTTGCAATTCTTTGACTTTGAAGCCAGAAGGTGTCGACCAGCAGAGGTCCTCACGGAGTATTTCTTCCTGTATATTTCCTGCACTTCTTACACAGTGAGTGGTCGAGATGAAAACCATGGACATTACATGTTGTTTTGATAAATAAAAGCGAGTACAGTTCTTCTTTCATACGTAGGAAAATAATAGCGGTTAGTTTTTATACACTGGGATATACAGACCATCCAGCAATATACATGAATCCACTGAAGTCGAACCAGAGTCTAATGGGAGAAGAAGCAGATGACAGGGGGGCTTCTAGCTTTCTGGAGAAGAGGAACATGGCGAAAGAAGAAGAAGAAGCAGAAGAAGATAGTGAGAATGAGGTGGAGAAGGAGAGCAAAGGTGTGCCCATCCCTCTGCATCGCTGGGTGATGCATGGAGCGGTGATGTTTGGACGCGAGTTCTGCTATGCCATGGAAACGGCCCTGGTGACGCCAGTGCTGCTGCAAATAGGTAAGGCAATGAAATACAGTCAGTATAGAGAGTTACACAGGCTTCCTTCTTAAATGTGCTTAAGTGTTGAACATAAAATTTAAGCAATTTGGTTGCACTGGTATTTTCACTTTATTTAGAGTTACTAGACCTCTCCCATTTAAAGTACACTGTGATAGGGCTATAGTGGCATCAATAATAAAACTATATAACCCCCACACACACGTGTACAGATGTTTGTGTGCCTGTTCGGACAAGCGTGTTGTTACTTGCTCGTCGTGGCGCTTTACTTGCCCCCGGCCATCCCTTATTGTTGAACCCTGCAGTAATAACATTGTGGAATTCAACCGGCTGCACCACTGTAACCTGTGTGCCCAGCCAACTGGCGGCTATGCAGTTAGTTTTCAGGTTTGCCACCATAGCAGAAATGGAACAAAGGCATTTTTCCCTGGCTAGGTATTACAAGAATTTCTAATGCAGCACATTTCTGTCTTTCTGTTTTTCTTCCTATTCGTTTGTAGGGGAGAGTGGCCTAAGTTGTGCATTTTGGAAGTTGTTCCACCCCTTGTTTCTAGAAAACCGTGGAAGAAATTGGAAATGTGACCACATATTTAAGAAGAGCCATCCATTTGACTCATCCTGTAAAGAAGGGAGACACAAGGAATAAGATATAAGCACATTTAAGCTCAAAAAACTGTGTTTTGCCTTTCAAAGTAACATTTCCATGATCAAGGTTTTTTGATTATTGTGTCTGAACAATTATAGACAAGTTTGAAAACATTTGACACATGTTTTAGTGCTTTGGTATGCTACATTTTGAGTCTATACAGTTAGCACGATGTCAGCCCTAAACTGCTGCATCATGCTTATTATCCAAAATTCTGGGGATGGGGTGATTTGTGCCAAAGGGCCTGGGTGAGTTATAAGTAAGTAAGTAAAGTGTATTTATAAAAGCACATTTATGACAGTTTGCACTGTCCAAAGTGCTGTACATAGTGCATTCAGTAGGTAAACAATGAAGGTAAAATAACAATAACCAAAATAAAAGACGTAAAGCCCATACATCCACATGAACACAGATAGTAGTGCAGAGGTAAGATAGTTAATGGGGAGGAAACACCAGGGTGTACATATGGGTTTTGAGCCTTGATTTAAAGGCAGAAATGTAGGGGAATCACATTTGTCAGGTGGCAGTTGGTTCCACAAGCACGGAGCAACTAGTGCAAAGTACATTTCTGAGAGTTGTGCCAGTGGCATGGCTGTATACGCTGGTCACCAAAAGAAAGTGATTGTCTACAGTAGCTCAGAAGAGAGTGACATCTCAATTCCACTTAACGACACCACCGATGAGAGTTCAGATGGCCAGAAAGATGATGATGGTGACTTTGTCATTGTGAGCTTTGCAGGTAAAACCATTAGATCAGATAGGCCTTGTTTAAGAAAATTGTCCTTCAATCTTTGTCAACTATTTACTTTATTTACTTTAAATAAACCTTAAATAAGTAATTGTCTAATGGATTTGTCTTGCATTACAGTTTATGAGATATATAGCAATGGCACAATTCACCCCATGGTATTCTCTCCAACCGCACAACTTACACCACACCGGGGGCAAGTTGTGCATCAAGACAACTTTTTTTCCGAAAGCTATATTTCTTCAACAGTTTATTCCAGATCCAAAGTTTTTATTGCCAGGGATGCACAACACCCTGAAATATATGTACATATTTGAGTTGGAGACTTTACTGTCAAGGCCTTACTTTAAAGTCACTTTGAGTGAAAAGTTGCACAACTTAGGCCACTCTCCCCTATTCTTTTTTTTTAAAGATGGTGTTTGTCAGTCAGTACAACTGTTAGTTTAAGTTATTATTAACAGTAGAATGTGGCTGATGGGCAACAACTAACCGTTCAATTAGTGGCTTAGATTCCTGGTCTGAAGTAGTTTAAAGAAATCTGGTTCAGGATGCATATTTTCTAAGTGGAATACTTTAAAGGCAGACGAGTATGCACACAAAGGAAAAAAAAACTACAACTTCTAAGAAGATGCTGGACAGAAGAAGAAAAACTCAGCTCTAGTTTTTTTGCTTCTCCGCTCTTCACATTTAGTGTTGCAATCGTTTGTGTCAACACAACCTTCAGAAACATTAACATGTAACGCCTGGATGAAGCACCACTAAGTTTGAACAGATGAAACATTAGCTGTGTGGTTTGTGGGGTTTTACTTAATGTTAACCAAAGTTAACACCGCTCCAAACAAAATTCTCCCTCTTTGAACTGAGGGTCATGTAAACCATTTGCCATTGCCACACACAGTCACAGCAGCAGACACACCAGGGCTCCACTACAATCCTCCCTGTTTTCTCAATCTGGTGGACTAAGAATAAGTAGATGTGAAGAATATGGAAGTAAATGAGTGTCATCGGATTTTGACAATAAAAAGCCATTGAATTTTAAGCACTGAATATTTATGCATTGAAATAACGTATCTGAATTTTTTGCAGCATTGAAATAATGTATCTGAATTTTTTGCCTCTGAATTTAACTCATTACATTTTAAACAACTAATTTTCACCTTTATTTTACAATGTTCTCAAATTCAAAATCAAATATTCAACGTTAAAAAATTCAATGTGCCAAATTCAACTGCAAAATCCCATGTATGAAATTCAGAGTAAAACTTTGGGGACCCAAGGCAGAGCAATCGATCATAGATGCTAGATCGCATTCAACAAAGAGAGCAAGTGGGAATATTATATGCTAGCCATTATATTCTTCCCTATATAGAAACATGTTTGTACTCACCCAAGCACCATTGTTACTTGTGTTGCCGTTTGACATGGCTAAAACCTGATTTGCCTTCCTGCATCAGTCAGGGGTATCCAAGGCAACGAGCTAATATTCCCACTTGCTCTCTTTGTTGAATGCGATCTAGCATCTATGATCGATTGCTCTTCCTTGGGTCCCCAAAGTTTTACTCTGAATTTCATACATGGGATTTTGCAGTTGAATTTGGCACGTTGAATTTTTTAACGTTGAATATTTGATTTTGAATTTGAGAACATTGTAAAATAAAGGTGAAAATTAGTTGTTTAAAATGTAATGAGTTAAATTCAGAGGCAAAAAATTCAGATACATTATTTCAATGCGGCAAAAAATTCAGATACATTATTTCAATGCTGCAAAAAAATTCAGATACGTTATTTCAATGCATAAATATTCAGTGCTTAAAATTCAATGGCTTTTTATTTTCAAAATCCGATGACACTCATTTACTTCCATAAAGCACTACCCTACTGATTAGCAAGACAGACAGATGACTATTATATTGCTACTATTATATTACTACAGACAGACTGCACGTATTTGCTGACATCAAACTTGGAGAGGACAGAAAACAATTTAACCTGATGCTGTAATGCCATTCAGCCTTGTGGTGTTTCTTCTCTTTTTTTCTCTCCATGACCAGGAGGTTAGTTCTGCTTCATCTTCTATTTGAATGTGTAAACAATGACACCACTCAGGGGAGCAGGGTGTGGTTTGCAGGGCCCTGAGTTACTTGTGTAGTGAGTGTACGTGGCCATCCGAATTTGTTAACACTGAACAAACACACAGTACTAGCAATACAAGACCCAGTCCTGTGTGTCAGGACTGGGTGATTGCAGCCTTGTAGTGTATTTGCTTTTTATAATTGCCATATAAGCCAAGGCTACATTACAGGCACACATCCTTGCTCATGTTTCCTGACTTCAAAATACATACTTTATGCTGTGGAACCTTGTTTGGTAAGATCTGATCTATTATTAGGTTGACGTTTTTGGGCAGTGAGTCCATTAACATGGATCAGTTGGAATGGAAGTTGAGTTATTACTATGTCAAGCACCAGATATTTGCATTTATTTTTGGTTCAGTACAAGATGTTATAACAAGCTTTACTTCTGGTTGGGATTTAAAACATTATCACTCACTCTTCTGTTTTAGAAGCAAGCTAGCCATTAATGCAATTGTAATTTCTCATATTTAATTATAAGGAAATAAGAACACCCGTGAAACCCTTAAAGTATTCCAATAATACATTACATTAAAGCTCTCCCACATAAGGATCTAATTAAAGACCTACTTCACCGGTGGCAATATGAAGGTGTATTGAACTCTGAGATCCTATGTACTATAAATGTGCAAACATTTTTGAAATCGGTTCATCCTAGTCTGAGAAAAGGAAGAAAGAGTGTTTTATGGTCTCACTGTCTAACCCTACATTTTACTAGTGTGACATCACAGTAGTACAGATATAGGGTTAGGATTAACAGGACAGCTGGGCCAAGGGAAGACTGAGGAAAGACTGAGGGAAGAAAAACCTCATTCACTATATTATAATAGCGATTTTATAATGATAGAACATCGTTTCCGTATGGGTGAAGTACTGCTCTGTTGAAGGCCTGCACTTTGTAAAAACTGTAATAATTTTACTAGAGTGACATTTGGTGTCCCATTTTCCCATTGTGTAGTATGAAACAACAAAGTGTATTTATCAAAATGTGTCCCAACAATGAACTGAAAAGACAGTATTCCTATTTTTAGCCAATGCAAAGTACTTGGTACAAACCTACCTAGTGAGTGTAATAGATGTGCTGAACCCTGAGGAGTTGTCATTAAAACAAATACAAGTTATGTAGTTGAAGAACAGTGTTACTCATCAAAACTTAATGTGTTTATCCTTGAGGTCCAACACAATTATTGAATGAATTTCCTTTCTCATTTATAGAACAACCCTTCATTGTTTTTATCAATCTTAAAGGGGAAGTAAGTGATTGTTTTTGTTAATATATGTGTTAAATCACTCTATATTCATACAGCAATCATTTACAAAGTATGCACAGTTCATAACAAAGGTCTCCCAGTCATTCAGCGTTGCAGTAATTGCCAGTAAAAATTTTGAGTATCCCGCCCGTTTTATCCAATGAGGAGACAGAGCACTATAAAGAGGTGGGTCTCTGTGCCTGTGAACGATGACTAGCTGCTCTCCATCGTGGCACTATCTGATGAAGACGGCTGTTTGTTCATGGGGTGGTGACGTAGGGGTGATGGAGGGGACTGCTAACTGCAGTCACTAGCCCCTTTTACACAGAGATTGTGGCATATAGACGGAACAACATCACTCCAATATGCCGGCTTTGCTTGCTTCTGTGTTATTTACACAGAACCAAGCAACGCCGGCCTGCTGGCGCATCAGTAGCCCCTTTTACACAGCGTTCCGGAATGAAAGAGGTGCTTGTAAACAGCGTCAGGTGTGACGTAAACATTTAGCGCCGCGCCGGTCAGCTGCTTTACAACAACAACACTGGCCGGTGAATTGAGAACAGAAGTGCTGGAGCTTGCAGTAAGAGGGCCGTATTTTACTGTCCCCACGATGTGCCGGTTGATCTCGCGACGCGCTGAGTCCAATATCTCTGGGACTGTTAACCAAACTCACAAAAATCACTGCTGTGAGCGAGTCTCTTTGTAAGGGCAGCGATCTGCCAATCAGACACACACATACACACAGTGTGTGAAGTCAGGTTACTCTAGACAGAAATAAAGTGTGGATATACGCTCATACTTAGGATAATAATAGCGGTGGCGATCCGGTTGCAGCCTAGCTTATCCTAGCCTAGCTTAGCCTAGCTTTCCCATTGTACAACTTCCCCTGGGCAGAAATAGACTCATACACTCTGCAAAATGAAGCGTGAGGGTTTGGATTGAGCAGCGGACCTTATGACCAGCTAGATTATACACCGTTCCTTATTTATTTTTACGGGACATCAGGCCGCCGTGGTTAATGTTAAACACACGCCCTTCAACTGCTAACATGGTCGCATGTTTAGAACGTAGGCTATGGAACGTGAAACGCCCCCCTGTTCCGCAACAACAAGCTGTCCGCATTTAAACAGAGAGGCGGAACTGATTGTGTCGGGAATCTTTCTACCCCCCCGAGGTAGTAAAATTCCCGGAATAATCTCTCGCACCTTTCTTCCCTCGTTCCGCAACGGTCGCATTTATACAGCAGGGCGGAGGGCCGAAATTCCAGCATATTCCCGGCTTTCACTGGCTGTGTAAAAGGGGCTACTGACAGGAAGTTAGCTAAAAGGACCATATCACTTACTGCTCCTTTAAAGGTGAAGTAAGCGGTTTATTTATGTTAATATAAATGTTAAATCGCTCTTTATTCATACAGTGATCACTTAGTGTGCACGTTTCATAAAGCCGATCTCTCAATCAGCTGCTTTGCATGTAATCGGCAAATAAACTTATTCGAGGATCCTGACATTTTTATCCAATCAGAAGAGAGAACGCTTCAAATCGACACCTGTCGCACTCATATATAGTATACACTCCATGGTCTCACTGCCGGTGCACGCCAGAGCAACAGATGGGTGAATGTGTATGCGCCTACAATGGCGGAGCAGGTAAAAAATCCTTCCCAATGTCTGTTTTGATGGTTTTTATCATGTTTTGTCACACTTATCTGAGATGATGCTAGATAACTCGCTGCTTGAAGACCGCAGTGCATTAATGTGGTGACGTAGGGACGAGTGAGGTGACTGCTAACAGCAGTAACTGACAGGAAGTTAGCTAAAAGAACCATTCCGCTTACAGCACCTTTAACTATGTATCAGTCGTCCTGTTTCCTACCTTTGCTGCAGCATTTCTACATGTATTGCTGTTTCTGTGCTTAGGCCTCTTCTCCCTGTTTTTGTAGTGGAAACAGGTTTTATTTTCCTTTTGTTAAACACTTACAGTGTTAAGAAAGGTGCTATAATACAAATGAATGAATGTAATGCATTACCTCCACCTGTTGATCTGTGGAATAATATGAAGCCATTAGAAGGAAATATGTATTTTGTCAACCGCCTGACGCCTGTACATGTACTCACTTGTGAATCCTTGTCCGTGTGGGTGAGGCAAACAAAACATAGACTACTACTAGAGGTCAACTACTCCCCAGGGTGCCTTTAAGTCTCCTTATAGATCCTTTTACAAAAGGGAGAGTGAGAGGCCAAGAAAGCAATATATTCTTCCTACAAGGAGGTCCTCTGCTGTTCTGTTGACTTATAGGGAAGGCCTGAGCACAGTAAGGAAGCATGGGTAACATGTTGTTCTCATGAGAACCAGCTAGCTCATGCAGACAGCTGACTGGATTCAAGTCCATTCCACATTCCATTTTTATACACAAGCTAGTCCCCACCAGAATCAAGGATACTTTCATCTAGCAGATATGCATTTCTTTTAACATAACTCACATCTTATATGCCTTGTCTACCATAAACTTTACATATAATGTGGTACAGATTGGTTAAATGAAAATCATCAAACTACATTGGATGAGATTTTCTAAATTTTCAGTGCATGCTGAAGCCTGGTTTTGTCAGGGGGAGATGGAGGCAATTTCACCAGGCCTGGCTGGTAACTTGTTGCACATTTTTGCTCTATGTTGTTGTAACAGGCAACCTCATTATCGGAAATGTTCTGTCACCCTAAAAGCAGTTGGTTAGGAGGAAAGCACTGGTGGTCCTTCAGCTTTGCTTTGTTAAGCTAGAGTTGTCATGGGCTATGCTTTTTCTATACAATGGAATGTATGGAAACTTTCAGCTTTTTGAGTGGAGAGAAAAAGCTGCCAAGCTTCTCTGCTAAAGTGTTTTACTTATTCCGACACGTTTATCAAAGTCAACCGTATCAATAGGATTGCTTTATTGGGAGTTTTGTAGCAAGATGAGAAGACAAATAAGTCATAGTTGTGTAAATTAGTTATTCATTACAAAGAATAATGAAGCCTGTAATAATCAGTTATTTTGCCAGTAGTAGCCAGAGTTAAAGACAGGGTTTTTAATAAAAACACATATCAATTAACCCAATGAAAATGACAGATCTCAACATCAAACAATATAGAATATAGACAATGTAAAATACAATGGTTAAGAAAAATGCTGCCTCAGGGTCAAAATGAACATGAAAAACTATTTGGTTTCTGTTTTTCTCCTTTGCATTTGATGTTCTTAAGTGATTTCATAAAGTACAGACTCGGATCAGCCAATAAACCAATACTATTTAATTGAGTGCAATGTCTTGTCTTTGGCTGTAATATTATCTTTTATAGTTGAATGAAATGAGCATTTTGTTGATGTGTGTTTTTCTAGGTCTTCCTGAGCAGTACTACAGTTTAACCTGGTTCCTCAGTCCTATCCTGGGTCTCCTCTTCACTCCTGTGATCGGCTCAGCCAGTGACCGATGCAGTCTGCGGTGGGGCCGGAGAAGGCCATTCATTATGGGTCTGTGTATAGGTGTGCTGCTTGGAGTGGCATTGTTTTTAAATGGATCATTAATAGGTCAGTAAAAGGTTTAAAATGAGATTGCCACATACCAATTCTAGTAAGAATTGTATGTTATAACTCCATCTTTATACTATATATTGTGTGGTCTTTTTCCAGGCCTTTCCTGTGGAGATAGTCCCGGCAGCCAGCCAATTGGCATCATCCTTACTGTACTAGGTGTGGTGCTGCTGGACTTTAGTGCTGATGCCTCTGACGGACCAATCAGAGCCTACCTTCTTGATGTTGCGGACACTGAGGAGCAAGATTTGGCCCTGAATATCCATGCGTTCTCTGCAGGTAAGAAATGCATGTAGGAACCCACCACACCCACACCACACACACACGTCAGCAACTATTCAAGAAAACAAGTAGTGCAGAGAGTTTTTAGATTTTGCCCATCATTTCCATGTGTCTATACTTGTCTCTCCAGGGCTTGGTGGAGCAGTGGGCTACATGCTGGGGGGTCTTGACTGGACCGGCACAGCTCTGGGCCGAGCGTTTAAATCACAGGAACAGGTTCTTTTCATGTTTGCAGGCATCATCTTTATTATCTCTGTCATACTGCACATGCTCAGTATCCCCGAGCAACCTTTCGCTCCATCCGACCGCCTTAAAGTCCTAGACAGTGGGGAGTCTAACAGCCACGTGTCTTTCAGGCCCGTTGGCCACACGCCACCTGTACTTGATGTGATTGCAGAGGAGGATGCTTCTGCTCAAGAGGGCAACGAATCAGAGGCAGAGGAAGGGGAAATGGACTTCCTTACCGTGGAGCGAGTGCGGAGTAAAAGCGATTCAATCTTGGCAATGCCAGATTCTACAATCGAGTTGGATTCTGACCTACATCCAAATGCACACCATTTCATGCCAGAGGTGCATTACTTTGAACCGAGGATGCAGGGAGAGTTAGATGATGCTTTCAAGCCATCAGAACACAGTGTTGGGTCCTTGTCTCCGTCTGGTGGACCACCTGCACTTACTGATGGGATGGTGATCTTAGAGTCTGCAGATCCAGCTTGCCTTGAGCATAAGGGTTCTACAAACGGTCCTCCTTCTGCGCTTCAGAACACTAATGGCTCAGAGGAAGCTCATCTGAAAACACAGGTGAGATCAGAGGTGCTCAGTTGCATATGAAAGTGCTTTATAGAAGGTTCATGCATGCAACATTACAGTCCATTATGTCCCGTTGAAATGCAAGGACAATAGTCTGTGAAGGAAGCCGGTTTTCTCATTGTTATTGATTATGGTGGATAAGTGCTGTCCAGAGCTGTATTCTTTATGATTTTGTATAATAGGACTTGCTTGGTTCGCATTTTGTAAAAAAAACAAATAATATAAAACCATTTAAAAAAAAAAAAAAAAGTCATGTCCAGGATTAGCTCAACACCTTGAAGCCCTCCTCCGAGCCATCTTTTTATTTATGCCAACTTTCATTGGAAAAATAGAGATTTTTCAGATTATAATGTTTGAAGATTATTCACATTTGAAGTCCCACATCTTCATTCTCTTTGTCACTTTAATCTGTGTGCTTTTTCATCTGTCCCAGCAGGTCAAAGCTACCAATGGAGTCAAAGCTGACATATCCTCTTCTGACCACTCCAATGCAATGAAAGGCCATGCCTCCACTAGGCTGGCCAACCGCCCCTCCAACCCCTCAGTCTCATCAAGGCCCCGCTCACACACCTTCTACAGACAGGTAAAAATGAATTTACAATTTGTTGAATGAATTTTTGTAAAAGTCACACGTATTTTCTTGACACCTTTTTTTTGCAAATGTGAAAACAAACTTTGTTCTCTCCAGCCCTCCTTTACCTTCTCCTACTACGGTAGAGTGGGATCACAGCGATATCGGCTGCGCCATTCAGCACCTATGAGCCCTCGACCAATCACGTCGTCTCGTAGTCTGAATGATCTGAGGGAAGTGCAGCGGCACGCAGACAGGCGGGAGCTGCAGCTGTCAGTCAGCAGTCTGTCATCCGAGGACTCCAGCAGTGAGGGAGAGCCAGACCAGGATGCATCTGTTCGGCTGCTGTGGCTATCCATGTTAAAGGTGAAGTACTATATTGAACATGTTACTATTTCACTGCATCAAATATAATATAATTTTAACAGTATCTTGTATTTATTCACTGCTGCAGATAAACAGACCAAACTTTTTTTGGTGAAATTCCATCATGAGGTTCACCTGCTGCTCTTGACTCCTTTTCTTTTCTGTCCTCAACAGATGCCGAGGCAGCTGTGGACATTGTGTGTGTGTCATCTCCTCACATGGTTCTCATATATCGCTCAAGCTGTGTTTTATACTGATTTCATGGGGCAGGTCATCTACCATGGAGACCCAACGGTACACACACATCCACACTCACACACACACCCTCTTGTGTTTCTTTTTGATTAGACAGTTGTGCATAATGACACCTTTCGCCCAAAATAAACATTACAATGTCACATTGCTGAAATGATTTAGTTTTTTTCAGGCTCCAGCAAATTCCACAGAGCTTCTAAACTATAACAAAGGAGTACAGATGGGCTGCTGGGGACTAGTGGTCTATGCTGCGACTGCTGCTCTCTGCTCTGGTAAAACACAAACACTGTTTGTATTCTTACATTTTAATTTAATTCCCATTACAGCTTTGTTAACATTCAAAACAAATGGTCAGTGATACAATTATTACATTTTGTTCTTCCCTTCATAGAATAGGCTTTAGCCAATGATATTATTAATTGTTTTACATATTAACATAACATATTTCCTTTACACCTGATTTTACATGTTGATTTTAATGTTTCTCTTGCTTGAAATATACACGTCTTCGCTTTTGTTTATCTTGTGTTGGCTTATAGCTACACCTGTTTTTATTTTGCATGTATACTAATTGTAGTGTCTTTGAGTACCTATACATATATAAAATAAATGTATTATTATTATTATTATTATTATTATTGTTTAACATGCTTCCCTTTACTGTCTTTATTAATTGATAATTAGTTTTCCCTCTCTATTTCTCCACTCAGCAATCCTGCAGAAGTACCTGGATAATTTTGATCTAAGCATTAAGGTTGTCTACATTGTTGGAACTCTAGGATTCTCTATAGGTCAGTTGCCATTGAATAATAAAGGAGTGAAATGCAGTGTATTTGGGAGCAGTTGCATATTGTCTTAATACATGCTGAATAAAGGGAAATGCAATGTTTCCTCCCTCTCAAACCTAGGAACCGCTGTGATGGCCATCTTTCCTAATGTGTATGTTGCCATGGTGATGATCAGTGGCATGGGCATCATCTCCATGAGCATCTCCTACTGTCCCTATGCATTACTCGGGCAGTACCATGAAATCAAAGAAGTATGTTTACAAGCAGACAAAACGCGGGCACACACACATACACACACACACACACACAAACACACACACACACACACACACACACACACACACACACACACACACACACACACACACAGATGTGCACCTTGCGATATAAACTATGATTGATCAATTGATGTGATATAATCAATTGAAGTCAATGTAATATTGTAGTATATGTTCCAGATCTCATCACTTTCAGATGTAGCAGTTGTATATCTGGTTGCCTTAAGCATGTAGTACACAAATATTGAAGGAATATATAATTTTGGTCAACATCATAATAGCTTTTTATTTTATTTTTTGTCTTAGATCACCTAAAAGTTAAATACTACATGAAAACCTACACATGTACAATCTAAAATATATGTGATTTAAAGTGATGGCGTCTCCTCTTTTCACCTCTTCTCATCAGTACATTCACCACAGTCCAGCAAACACTCGAAGAGGCTTTGGTATTGACTGCGCCATCTTATCCTGCCAGGTGATAATTCATTTGTTTTTCACTGCTTGGACCAACACTAATATTTACTATTAGCTCAGACTCAATGGTACAGCAAGGGAAGTGTTTGCTATTAAAATGAACGACACCCAAACGGCACAGTAATTTTTGGTCCTCTTTGAACCAGGGACACAATGGTTTAAACTATTTTTCCCTGTTTTATATACTGTCAATCATTTTTCCAGATATTCAGAAACTTTCTGCTCTTTGGGTGGTGATAAAACAAGCATGTGTATCATTACAGTGTATACTATTGTGTTAAAACATTTGTATTTTGTTCATGTTCCAGGTGTATATCAGCCAGATTCTGGTTGCGTCAGCCCTTGGAGCTGTGGTAAAAGCTGTTGGCAGTGTGCGTGTCATTCCTGCAGTGGCCTCTGGTGGCTCTTTCCTTGGCTTCCTTACTGCCTGTTTCCTGGTTATTTATCCAGACATGGAGCCCAGCGGCACAGAGCAAGATCAGAGCTTGACGGATTTACCTGGAGATTCAGACCCAAGTAGGGAAAGGACCAACGACCAAAGGTTAGCTCTGCTGAGCCTCACAGATGCAGATAGTTTAAAGGTTGCAGAGAATCACTCCGATGCCTGAGCATTAAAATGGAAATAATTAACTTTTATCTTAATTAAGCACAAGCATGTGGGGATTTTGCCAAATGCATCTTATTAACAGACTTGACAGTTTGTGCCTTTTCCGAAAGGAGCAAAGACAACGTATCTACAGAAATCTGGGTGGAAAGGATTTGGATATATAAGAAGAAACTATTTTTGGCTGCCTTTCTTATGTTATTGCTACCTCAACCTTAAATCAAATGTAGATGGTTAAATGGAGAACAGTAAGCCATTAAAACATATGAGCCACATGACACTGATTTGATCAGACTACTGAAGCAAATGTAAGCTTTCTTTTTCTTTTTCTTTTTCGAAAAAGCAAAAATGGGAACCATATATGTCACCTCTGTCTACCTTTTGAACAGTACTGTCACTGTGATGTGACACTTTACTGCACAGAAGCTGCTAAATAACTGCTTAATGGACAATCATAATGTCGTTAGTGTTACCTTCTGAACCTGTCCATTAGCTGTGGACTGAACACAGAAGTAAATAGTTTTTCCACCCTGTTAATGGACTATGTTTATATTATATTTTTATTTTATAAATGCCAGAAAGTTTCCAAACTGCAGGTAAAGCCTTCTACATTTCTTATAGACTCTACAAAACATTAATTTTAAACACTTTTGTATTGACATTTATGATTTTCGAACCTGTTTCATAATAAGTTAGTTTCTTTCCCTTGCCTGCACTGAAACACACAATTCAATATGCTCCTTTCATGCCATGATACACAAAAAAGTTTATATTATATAGTTAGAAATTAAGCCAGCAGCTGTGTGGTTTTGTGATTTGTATTGCAGGGTGGCATTCTATTCACTTTCTGTTGAATTTAGAAAAAGTGTTTTGAAATATACATTCCAAATACAGTTTAAATGGGAAATTTCAGTTTCTGTTTTATTGGGAGAAAAATGACACTCCTCCGAATCACTTTGTGGTGGGCCATCTGTATCAATTGCAAAGAGTGAAACTGTCCTGCTGTACAGAAAGGACAAATAGGAAGATAAATAGCTCCCATACTCCCAGGTTTTTCCAGTTCCCTTCCAAACCTAACAGGTAGCATGGAGTCTGTGAAGGAATATAGTAAACACTGAGCAGCATGCACATTAATGGTTAGCACAGTCCCCACTACACTGACTGATTTACAAACCTAGTGCAAGTTAAGACTTGTGTACAATCTTAACAGTGTAGACTGAAGGCCTATCTCCAGTAGAACTGTATCACTAATGAATATATGAGTTTGTGTAAATGCCCCGCCTTAAGTTCATTAATAAGAGCATTACTACTTTAATGGGGGGAAGTTTAATGTCACTTGGTCTTAAACTCTTATAGAAACTTGTAATGCTGCATGTTGAATGGTAGAGAGGACCTCTTTTATGAAGGGCCAACGACTGATCTATGCAAACTTGAAATTCCCTTGTCTGCGTTATTACTGAATGACCATGCTAAAAAAGAAGCATCGGACCTTCTCAGTTATTTTCCGTCTTTAAAAGATTGTCCGGCTCAGAGGGGAAAAAAAACAGTGCCACAAGTGAAAACACTGCAAACATTGGGCAAATTGTTTGACTGAGGGCAAGATGTCCATTGTCATAACACTCTTGAGAAGCTTCTTTACTCTTATTTATTTCGGAAATTCTAACATTAATTTGCGAGCTATGCCATCGCTTTTCCCATCATTACAGAAAAGTGTCTCTGTTAGGATGTTGTCGCTATCACTTTGGACTTGCGGGTTTTAGATATTCAGTCAAATATACATGCACTAAAAAAAGGAAAATCATCAAGATGTAGATATATGAATAATATAACTTCCTTGTAAATGATCTAAAGATTATGGCTTGTCTGTTTGTGTGAGTGAAATTGGGTGACTGCCATTTTTTTCTTTTGGAGTTCGCAGCCCGCAATTTTTTTTTAAAGCACCTCCTGGCAAGAGGTTCAGGCACTTAATCCTTCATGGAATCGATAGACACATTACATTTAAAAAATGTTTTTTATCAGAAGACAAGAAAGAAACTGACTCTTCTCAGCAGCCTTAATTATTCCACCAATCATTTAATGTATCAAGTTTAACTTTAACTTTGGCGCTGGTCTCAATGTTTAACAGATATTTCCATTTTTCTAATGGTATTGCTAATCTGCTGCATTGAATAAGAGTTTTTTTTGGAACAGACCTCTGACCTATTGACATTGTTTTGATTGTATACACTGGTTGAGATGTTTAAGATTATAATCTATGTTTTAGTTTGAAAGTCAATCACTGGTGTGTGTGTTTTTTTAAGTGATGTGTGGTTCTTTTTTGCTGCTGTACAGGCTTTTGTACAAGGGAGTTTTGTACCATTTTTGAAAAAAAAGACAATGAATGCTACTTCACTTGTGTTTGTTTTTATTGACAATCCCTCACACATACTATTCCTTCATGAAGCCTAGGCTGCATCGGCTCTTACTTCCATTCCTTCAGCATATTTGAAACAGACCACCAGAAATGGACTATTGACTTGAGAACAAGAAGGAGGTGTGAAAGTGTTATTACAGTTAGACAACTTTGTATAAATATGTGTTGGAAAAAAGAAAAAGGAAACAAACCACTAATATCTTTTTTATAATGAAAACATTTTAAAAAAAATATATATTTTTTTGCCAAGTAGACCTATCTTTTTTTATCCCCATTCATAATTTATATAATAAATCTGCATCTTCCTCCCGTGAAGTTGTATGGCCAATTAATACATTAGTAAACATCCTGTTAATGAGTGTATGCCAATTAGCACAGTACCATCACAAGGGGCTTTTTTGCTCATATTTCTTAGGATGCATTTACACACCATTTCCAGCTATTGTGCCATTTTCGTGTTCATACCACCTCAAGGTTATTTGAGCCACAGCACAAGACAAAAAATAATAAAGTAAATATAAACTCCTGTAAGCTAGATACACACACCTCTAAGCTTCATTTTCATGAAGTTTCATTTTAGTATTCCCTTTGTTCAAAGACGTTTTTTTCCCCCTCACCTTGTCCACCACCAAAACCATCAGCTCCTCCACCATATAGGCCTACTGCCAGCATCGTCACCATAAGATACACAAATACACACCATAAAAATACAATACATAAAATACTTCCATGTCGTAAATGTGAAATTTGTTTAGGACTTTAGAATAGTTAATATCAATATAAATGATTAATATTTCACTGTCTGTTAGAAGAAGTCAGTTGAATAGATAAAGTCTCATCTCACTAGACTTTAAGCTTGTTATGGTTCACTGTGTTTAGCTCAGCCCCAAAACATTGGTACGCTTGGCGCCCTACCCCTGGTGCTTTTAGAGATAGCACAAGGTTAAAACACTGCTCTCAGGACGCGTCTGGCAGAACTGAATCGCAATAAACTTGTGCTTCTGTCCTGTTCTCCTTGATCTAGCCTGCCATAGATATTGCTTAACATTGCCAAGTCTCCTTAAACTCTTTCCACGTGCGATGACCTGAAGAACTTCCATCAGTTAATATAAGACTGAAAAGGAAGTTGGTCTGATATACAATATAGGGAGAAAATAACACATATGTTTGTATATGTATCTGCAACAGTGTAGGTAGGCCTAAAGGATTCCGAGTTTTATGCTTTCTGATTGCTGTCATTGGCTCAATTTAATTTACGATAAAATACAACAATGTCAAAGTTTTCGTCTGGCTGAGCTTGCTACACTTTGCTTCATGTGGAATGACAACACTTTGCATTACAAGAATGCTGTGATTTTCAAAGCTATGAGGATATAAGATGTGAGCAGAACCAATGTTATAAGCTGCTTCTGATACAACGAGAGACACTGTCCTCTCACAAAACCCCATTCATGCAACATGGTGAAAGAGCCAGGATCTTCTTTATTTTTTAAAATGTTATATATTCATTCTTCATTTATCATAAGGTCTAGGATGGTATGAGTTATAATGTATACAAACAGGAGCCTACATAAATAAGAACAGAAATGGGACTAAGGACTATGATCTGTGAATGAACAAAGAGGCGACCTTGCAGCCAGTGCGCCGAGAACAAAACAAAATGGATTGGGCAATTATTTCTGTGTTTTTAGGTCTGTACTCCAGCACTGACTGACCCCTCCATGCCTGCATGATCGAGTGTTGTTTGCTGTGTTTTCACCATGCACTTTAATTTCCGTTTGTGTGTCTGTGTGAATGTAATCCCCTCTCACTTCAATTTTGTACATTTCTACTTACATTTTTCTTTAAACAGAACTTTGATGGTCAAACGTTGAGTCAAGGCAACTCCAAGCTGATTGACTAAAGGTCTGCCTTTCCCCGACTGCTATCAGCTACTCTCGTCTACTTTCAAGGATAGACGAAACTCATCACAAAAGAAGCATTTTTTTGTTCACCTATTCCAGGGTGATTAGCAGAGCCGGCCCGAGGTATAAGCGAACTAAGCGGTCGCTTAGGGCCCCCGACCGCCAGGGGGGCCCCCTCAAAAAAAGATTTAATTTTAATTTTTTTTAATTTTTTTTTTTAGTTTGTGTGTTTAATATTAACATCATATTATGCAAATATGAGTTATCATACAAAAAAAGGAATAACATTTTTTGGTCTAGATAATTAATAGCCTAAAAATCTGAGGTAATCCGAAATTATCTGATCGTGTCACGTTCACATTCATGCACAGTGTGTATTGAGTTTATTTAAAAACAATTGGAAATGGGGCTGCCCTCAGTTTCCCATGCACTGTGTATGGTCTATAGCCTATTTCAGCCTCGTCTGTGGAAAAAAAGATAGCTGGACAAGAGTTCTTCTGCTTCGTTCCTCTCACTGCATTTAAATGCATTCATTATATTATAGAGAAATATGTCCCGTAAAAGAAAAAGAGCTCCAAGCCCAACCCAGAGGACCCTCCATAATATTTTGTGTCCTTCTTCAAAAGCTTCTAATTCATCTGATCCAGTGTCTCCAAATTATTTGTTCACACAAAATTTCTCAGATTTAGCCTCTTAATTTTCCTCTCAAAGTGCACCAGATTCATGCATTTCACTTTAAAAAGGTTAAAAAAATCTCCCGGGGGGGCATACCCCCGGACCCCCCTAGGAGGGTCTGAATCTCGGCTGTCTAATATTTTCGCACAGCTGCACAGTGGAGGCACTAGCGGAAAACACTGGGTGTGTGAATGATATTTCACAAAGATCTATAATTTTAGCAGCGCTAACATTGGAGAGGGGCCCCCTAAACATATTTCGCTTAGGGCCCCCTGAAGGCTTGGGCCGGCTCTGGTGATTAGTGTCAGCGTCACCATGTAGGCCTATACTGGCAGCATCATCAGTAGAAGCAAAAACATCATCTAATACAAGACAAATACAAACGGTACGGAATGCATTGAATCAAACACTTGGATGTGGTTTATACTTTCAATACCAGGTTGTAGTAGACTGCAATTAATTTGGTGGCAAGCTTCAATAAACAATATAAAAAATTATACAAAAGAGTGTCTTGCCTTGATCTTGCTCAATTTGCAAATACACAAGTTTTACTGAGGGGGCTCCCTCCCTACACATCATGATGTCAGTGAGATCCGTACTGTTTGCTCTGACTTGTTGAGGGTGGACCGCTCTTATCAGATCGCCCCATTGGCAGGTCATCCCAATGTATTACACAATGTTGAAAATACAATGCTGTACAAATGGCCTGCTGTGACAGACTATGGTCCTAAGACTTGAACATGATATTATTTTTTTACAATCACGTTTTTAACCCTCGTAATGTACTCCCGCCTGCCTTACACCCATGGTCCTCTGGGGTCATTTTGACCCCAAACGGTTCGGCTGTTTTTTTTAAAGCCTATAAAGTATAAATTATCAATTAACTTTGTGTTGCACCTTTAGTTCGACTTGAGTCCAACTCATTATCACAAATATTTCCCTTAGTTTTTGAATTCCAGGTTAACGGACCTTGTTTGCATAAAAATATAAAGTTTTTTGATTTAGACAGTCAAACCAGGCAGGGTCAGTTCTTGCCTGGTTGGACTGTTTCTAAGGCAAAATGTATAAATAATCACTAACCTCAGTTTTTCAGCTTTTTACTCAACTTTATCCTAACTCATTACCTGACATAAAAGACATTACAACACAACATTACAACACGTAACATTTTTAAAAAATGAACTTTTTAGAAGTGAGTCACCCTCGATTTGTCCCTCAGTTGCAGGTGAGGCAGGTAGTTATGGAGTGATCTTTGCAGATCTACTTCATTGCATTTTGTTGAACTTGGTTCAAAATGAGCTCACAAGCCTCTGAGGTAAAGCCTGCTGCCTACTGATCATGCTGCCTGTCTCAGACTAAGGTTTGAAATGGTGCAGAGTCTGCGAGAAACGATCTGTTTATTTATGTGTTTTGTTTTCATAACCATTGCTTGACCCCACACATCAAAGGCACAGGTTTGTGTCTGTGTGTGTGTGTGTGTGTTTTGGGGGGGAGTGCTCATGTGTGCGTGTGTGTGTGTGCTTATGTGTGTGTTTGTGTGTGTTTGTGTGTGTGCGTGTGTGCGCGTGTGTGCGTGCTCGTGGGTGTGTGCTCATGTATGTGCATGTGTGGGTGTGTGTATGTGTTGCTGTGTGTGTGTGTGTGTCTGTGTGCGCGTGCTTGTGTACGTGTATGTGCTTGTATGTGTGTGTGCTGTTGAAGTGTGTGTGTGTGTGTGTATGTCATTGTGTGTGGGTACCGTTAGAAGAAGGGGGGGAGGGGGGGTATTTCCACTGTTAGAAGCAGTATAGTGTGACATTTTGCACCATTGTGTCAAATGTATATTAATCATCAAAAGCATAGTATTGTGAACAACCCCTATCATTTTCGGACCATTTGTTGAATGAAAAACATATTTTCATGCAAAAAGAAATGTCTTGTGGGGTCAAATTGACCCCAGTATAGGAGGGTTTAATATATCCTTATTTGAATATACTATTTTTAAGGGGTTATTTACCAAACGTTTTGCTTTTGGCTAAAAGTAATAATCCAGAGATTCGCTGCATTGGACTGATAATTAAAATGGCCTTAAATACATTTCTTATAGAAGGTTTCAGACAAGGCTTTAATTATACAATGTGGGAAAAAAAATTCCCCCAAATATAATGAGCTGTGCAAGTACATCTATTGCTTCTTCTGGACACATCTTCAGTGAGGATTCCTGGAATCATCGGGTGTTTCGGGTCTTCCAACATCATACACCCTCCTCCAGGTGACCCAGCTGAGGTTGATCAGACCCCAGCTTGTGTCCAGATGGCTAACTAGCTACTTCTGCCCCCATGGCCCTCCCCTCTTGAGCCAAAGCCATCTTGGTGCTTTCTCTGGCTCTTCGGTGGTGTTGCGGATGGCTCTTCTCTTCCTCAGTCCTACGATGCCCAACGTACTGAAGGCTCTGGACAGTGATCGTGCTGCAAAGCCCCTGCTTCCAACCTCTATTGGTAGACACCTTGCTCTCCATCCAGCTTGCTGACAACTGCTGACAAGTCCATAATCACACCAATTTAAGGCCTTGATGTTATCCCGGGTTGTCTTTTACGAACTAGAAAAACATCTCTAGATTAGGCCCTTTAACACACATGGAATACTGCAATGCGATTCTATTTTGCAACCCCAAGAAACTAATCCACGACAATATCACACTCTCAGAGTCCTTTGGACATGTCTCTCCCTTGTTTAATCAATTGCACTGGCTCCCTGTGGCACAACAGACTGACTCTAACATCATATGAATAACATCCAAGGCTCTTCATAATCTACAACGTTACAGTATTCCCGATCTCACAGACATCTCCTAACTTGCTCTCTATAGAGCTGTTAAGCGGAAGTGGCAGAATTACGGGGCATGGGGCCTATCGACTGAAACAAAATTAATGGGTGTCTATGGAGAGTAATCTACTATTTTCTGGTCCCAGTCATTAAATGCCTTGGATAACATATATGTTTTGTATGGGTCTAAATGATAATTTTTCATGTGAAGAGTTTGACGGTATGTTGTATGATTATTCGTCTAACGGCTTTTGAAAAAATGTTACGAGAACAACTACAAGTCTTGTCGCCTCTGTGACGTCACCTCAACACATTCCCTCCACTTCTCGACTGACAGTGCTAATGCTAATGGCTGGCGTGGACAACGCCAACAATCTCCCCACTCGAGAAATTGAAACTCTCCACATGTCCACTTGTGTAGTGGTTTTCGCCACGCTGAAGACTTTTGTCTTGTCCTTGAAAGAAGGCAGTAAAGTGCATTATTGACACAGCCATGTTTCGGAGCTAAGCCGGTGCAAGTGGTGGTGACGTATATCATAAGCGTCAAGAGCAGCGAAGAGCTGTAGTCCACAAAAGCGCTCTGCACAAAACCTGACCGTATCCAGCTTCTACTCGCTAAATTGTTCCATTCTTTGCACGAAAAAATACCATCTAAATCCATACAAAACATATGTGTAATCGAAGGCATTTCATGACTGGGACCAGAAAATAATACATTTCTTTCCATTGACTACCGTTGTAATTTTTCGAGCCGATAGGCCCCATACCCCGGAAGTAAGGGACTTCCGCTTAACAGCTCTATGGTCTGCATCAGCAGATGACAGGTCTGCATCAACTTCCACTTCCATAATGTATAACATCTTTCATTCAAAAACAAACAGATGAACACAAAAATACTCTTTATATAACACATTTCTTAAAAGCAGGCAAACATCACATACAACTATACAAAACAGTGTTCCGTGCTAAAAACACACACACAAGCAGAAATTATATCTGCTTCATTATTCTGTCATTTTTGAAAGATAAATATACTGAATGCGTTCTGAAAACTAATCAAAAACAACATTTTAACTAGCAAACCCTCTAAATTCAGTTAGCCTACTTCCCACATGGAGTACATTTTGGCTCCCTGCTCAATTAGTCACTCAGCACCACCATCAGGACGGAATGAGTTATTACCACAGGATCAAACCACTGTTCAGGGGAAATCCCACAATGAAAATAAATAAATAATAATAATTACACTCACTATTTACATGCACTAGTGTCTCTATTTGCTGGTAATCTAATCAGATTTAAATGTATGCTTTTTCATCAATGCGCATGTTTGTACACAGAGAGAGAGAGAGAGAGAGAGAGAGAGAGAGAGAGAGAGAGAGAGAGAGAGAGAGAGAGAGAGAGAGAGAGAGAGAGAGAGAGAGAGAGAGAGAGAGAGAGAGAGAGAGAGAGAGAGAGAGAGAGAGAGAGAGAGAGAGAGAGAGAGAGAGAGAGAGAGAGAGAGAGAGAGAGAGAGAGAGAGAGAGAGAGAGAGAGAGAGAGAGAAGAGAGAGAGGTAAACATGGGAACCGACTGGGATGAGTTCATTCATTCAACCATAAACTAGATAAGAGAGGACCAAGAGGTGGTAGCCCTTCCGCAGTTTGCCGCGCGGTTGGACTGACTGTCATGGAGGTGGAGAAGAAGGTAACGAGGAGCCGAGAAACCGCCTGTGAGAAGGTTAGTGACCCGAAAGAGAAGTTTAACTTTTAAAGACAGGTTGTTAAGTGACTTTCTGGTCTTGTTTTAACCCTAGTGTTGACACTTTTTTTCTCCGTATGTAGCCCACAGCTTGTGACCAAGCATCACATGTCACAGCAGCAATAAAAAACATTAAAACTTTGATTTCTTATACAGCTACTTTTTGAATGATTTACTAAATGTGTGACCTACTTAGATCTTATTGTTAGCCTATATTTTTTCCCCATCTAAAACATTTTTATTTAAAAAAAAATCTAATTAATATAATTCGTTAGTCTAAAAATAAGGCCTTACTTGGTATTACAGTGTCTTTAATCTATCACTCAAAAGTCTTATAAATGCAAAAACGTGGGGGATTTTACAATTTTTTTTTGTTACTTTGCAATTTAAAAACTCAAAATAATTCGTAGCATCTATTTTTTTTAAAACATAATTTACACATGGACCTGGCATTAACTCAGGCAGATCATCAGCATGGCATGATGTCATATGGTCGTTGAGTGACAATGACACATTATTAATACTGCCATTGTATTTTGAATGGCATTATG